>NW_015162478.1:198266-209195 GCF_001447785.1 Gekko japonicus
AGAGACACGTATGACTTGCGGCTAAGAGTTCCCAAGTAGCTCTTAAGAACTGAAAGATTTATAACTGAAGTGGATGAAAGAGACTCTGTGCACACTGAGAAGAAAATAGACAATTACTAAAATGAACTTACTAACTCCTAAACTCATTGATTTAAACGAAAAGTTTTAAGTTTTATGACTAACTGTATACTAACTGGAAAAGACCTTCCTTTCTTGGGTTTTTAGTCATAGTGTGGGTTCTTTGTTTACTGTCTGTATCCAGGGGTTTTTTATTTTTCTTTCCCTTCCCTTTTTCTATTTCTGTAGTCACGTAGGTGTAACAAAAATTAATAAAACTACCCTGTCTTCAGGGGATTGTTAAAAAAAGAAAGAAAAAGAAATTCCCCCCTGCATTGCATGCTGCTTTCACTTCCTTCGATCATCAGATTTTATGGTAGCCTCCACATTCCATGTGGCTTTCGCTTCCTTTGATCATCGGACTTTATGGTAGCCTCCACATTCCATGCCACGTTTGCTTCCTTTGATCATCGGGTTTTATGGTACCTTCTGCATAGACTTATGGCCATTTTATGGCCATTCAGGGGTGACTTTGCAGTCAGAACGGTGTTGCCCTGAGGTATATGAATGTAGTATTGAGCTGCACTTTCCCCACCCAGTTGAGAAAATGTGGAGCGAATGCTAGATGCAGAATCACCCGAGACTAGCACTGGCTAGGGTTTGGATGGGAGATCTCCAAGGAATACCAAGATCGTGATGCAGATGCAGGCAATGGTAAACCAGCTCTGTTCCTCTCTCACCTTGAAAACCCTACAGATTCGCCATGTCAGCTGTGACTGGATGGCACTTTCCACCACCAATGTCTGAAGCAGTCCATATCTGCTAACATTTCATTCTATCATAAACTGAGCACTGAAAGAAAACTATACCTTAGGGTTAAGTGTTCCAATATGATGGAGACCCAGGTTAACAGTTTACTAATCTAAACCTTCATTTAAGCTGTTTTCTCCCCAGATAGAACAATGTTTGAGTCCAGTGGCACCTTTAAGACCAACAAAGTTTAATTCTGGGTATAAGCACATGTCCAGAATGCCTCCCCCCAAGGAGGAGGATCCAAAATGTTACCGGGATATGGGTGCTTTTTTTAATTGGATGGACTCTGAGCCTCTAAATTTTCACACAAACAGATGTATAATCACTGCATGGAAAACAAGTGAAGTTGAAATCCATTTGTGGCATCTACCAGAGTTGCATTTAATTCCATTCCTGGACCTGCTCAAACCCACTCACCTCTGTTCCTAGACCCGAACCTGTCAAGAGCCTCCAAAGCCCTCAGACAAAGTTTCCTTCCAACTGAGACCCAACTCAGACACCATATAAAAAGAAATCATGTGACCGGCCCATATTTATAGGCCCTCAAATAACCAGGACCCCCAGAATTTTGTCCCCCCAAATCAACAGCCTTGCTCAAACCCTTTCCAGCTTCCAGCCTTGCCCCCAGATGGTTGCACTCAAAGACCGCACCCGGGGGCCTCAATTTTTTACTTCAAGTGTTGGCAACTGACGTCTTTAAAATAATATAAACAGGTTTTCAGGCTATGCCAAGCTTTTTTCCCCATGACTTGAGATGTTCAAAGTAAAACAAAAGGAAAAGGTTGCATAGCTAGAAATTTTCTCCAGATTCTTTAGAAAAAAACCATAGATGATGGAGGATCAGTCACGGGGAAGAGGCAAAAGGATACACGAAAAAGACCTCATGGCGACTTAAGGAATTTGGAAGGAGAGCAAATTCTTTACTAGCAAACAGGAATGCATCAAGTCTCCCTGTTGATCAGGGTTTGAATCAGCGAATGCTTGCCGTCCCCTCTGGTTTGTAATACGTGAGCGAATTTTTGTATACTGTTTACATAGGCTTCTTGCATCAGCCACAATCTCCTGAATGAATGAAGAAATATCTGCACAGGAATGTCTCTCATTCCCCGACTGAGGTCTCATTGCCAAGAGAAGCATCTCCCAGTATGCTATGTATGTAAATATTTTTATTCATTTTTTCTTCCCAATGGGGACCCAAAGCAGGAGACAATTCTCCCTTCCCCCATTTTATCCCTACAACAACTATATGAGGTAGGTTAGGCAGAGAGAGAGTGACTGGCTCAGGGCTACCCAATGAGCCTCCGTGGAAAACAGGGGGGGGGGGTTGAACCAGAGTCTCCCAGTGTAACCACTAAGCTATGATACAGTATTGGGAGATATTACACTAGGGCTACCAGCCTCCAGGTAGGGCCTGGAATTACAACTGATTTCCAGACTACACAGATGGATTCCTCTTGAGGAAATGGCAGCTGTGGAGAGCGGGCTCCATGCCATCACACCCCTCCCTGTTGTTAAGAAACAGACTAATTTATGTTTTTATATCTGCTACACACGCACCAAATGAACTGTGCACAGACTTGTATGCCATGAGCCAAAGAAAGCTGTTTGGAATCACCTATAGTGAGACAGACTTTACATAGGAAAAGCCTGCCTGCGTTCTATGCTAATGTAGCTTGCACACATTCGGCTCAAAGGATCATGGGAAGAAGAAGCACATGGTGGCCTTTGTTAGCAGAAAAACAACAACTCTGAGAAGAAAATCCCCCATTGCTGAGAGACTGGATGTTTGATCTGCATTCGAATGGCCATTTCCTGTTGAAGGTGCCTTGAGTAAGTGATAGCGATCTGCAGAACAAAGAGATGTCCTCAAGCTGAGACTCAACACATGGCCAAATGGTATTCCATGAGATAGAGGATAGTATTTCAAATATTGGCCCTCCCATAGGAGTACCTGCCCCTTTCCACATGAGCCAATCAGGGTAGTTCATGGGATGGACTTGTAAGGAAGTGGGACCACAGTCTGGCAAGATGCCACCCATCTGGAGATTCAGTATATAACGCAGAGACCATGCTTTAAGCGGGGCTGCTGGCTGGCCACATTTTACTCCCCCCCCCTTTCCTTGAGTTAAAGCTCTTTGTCTGAATCTCTCTGGGCTGCGCAGCCAGAGACATTCATCCATACTAGCTGGCTCGTTCGAAGCAGTGTGAATGAGCAATTAACCCCAGAAACCTTTCCCTTCCAATTACCATTGCAACAGACAAGACTTCTAGATCAGGCAAGTATGAATCGAACTAGTTACCTTCCCACCTCAAAGTAACTAAGAAACTATTTTTATATTCTTTCTATAACTCTAAGGAAACTTGTATGCTTGTGAATTGAGAGACTGATGTTTTTGTATGCATGATACTGAAATCCTTCAGTAAAAGATTATTTGTTTAAGAAAAACACCTGTGTGGTCTCCATTACTGGACTTCCAAGTTCAAACAAGACCCCCGTAAATGCTGGCCAGAACTCACGTTAAAATTATAGTTAGCCATCTGCTGTAAATCAGAGCATTTGGCGTAACACTGTGGAGCTCTCTCCCCTTTACAAACTCTGCCCTTCCCAAGCACCATGCCCCTAAACTCCAGGAATTTCCCAAGGCAGATTTGGCAATCCTATAATACACGTACCGGACCTTGAACAGCAACATGTGCTGCCTGTGGCTGTGTGGCCCCTTCCAACTCTGATGCTATGATTCTATATGCCCCAATAAGGCCCTGTAGCCTTCCACAGTATAGCTTCCTAAACTCAAGGTATGCATGACTTTGCAATAGCTGATATGCTGAATTACCACCTTTCTTTCTTTTTTAAAAAATAAAATGTTTTATTACAAGACGGGGGGGGGGACTCAGCATATCGCGCATGAGAACACAGGGAGGAGTATTTTTCAAGAGTGGAACATCCACCAGCCAGTTCTTTGAGAAATGTGATTCGACAGCCTCACTTCTTCAGGAAAGGAAATTTCACTGCACAAGGACCAGTTACGGAAGGAGTGGCTGATATGACGATCCACTGGCTAAATCTAAACCAGTCTTTGGTAGGTAGTCTCAGGCTGAATCTGCATTTGTCTTTCCCACTGGTGTCCAAGCCTTTTGACTCCGTCTTCAAAAAAGCTGTCTACATTTGGTGTCGTTTTCACACCTCAAGAATGCTAGCATACTTTTGCACATCCACATATGTTTATCATCCTTTCGGGGCGGCTCCACTGTCATTGCACCTCTGCACTGCTTTAAAAGGATCTTCTCCAAACAACATTCAAACAAGCATAGAGAAAGACGACGTCACAGCAGCATGAAACTAATTTAAAAATGCAAATGCAGATTTGACCACAAAGACAGCACCCTGCTGGTCAGGCTCTGGAGCTTCCATGCCTTTGGCTGCAACCTCCGATGACTTGTCACTTGCCAGCAATAAGAGGGTTCCTCCGCACCACAATGACTGAATCTCCATGCATGAACATCTTGGAGATGTAGCAATCCTTGGTGACGGGCTTTGGTTTCTTCTTGCCTTTCCCGCTCTTTGGCATCTCCATCCACATCTCCTTGACGTTCCCCTACCCCATGCTGCAGTGTCTGTCAAAGGCCTTGACATTCCCCAGAAGCTTCTTGTGGTTGTGACAATTAATCAGCACTTGAGTGTTGTTTTTGACAGACTGTGTGAGGACAGAAAGGGCCCCAGTGTTGAACTCTTCCTCTTCCCGCTTCTGCTACTGCCACCACCTTTCTGTTCCCTTTCTGTTGCTGTTTTCTCTGCAACCGGGTAAAGACTTTTTCGTTTGGTGTTCCTCCAATGATCCCTCCTTCCTGAACAATGTTTTAATTGCTTTTCTTAGGTATTTGTATGTATTCTAGCTCTCTTTTTGTGATGTGTGTGTTCTGGGGTGAGGGGTTAATGGTTTTAAAATGGGATTTTACCATGTATGTTTTTGATTTGTTAGCTGCCGCAGTGGCCCTTGTGAGGGGAGAAAGGCAGGATATACATTTTGTAAAATTAAATTAAAAAAGCAAACTCCTAGAATTCTTTCATTTCTGAACTTCTCCCCCACCGAATGATCCAAAGATCCAGGATGCAAATCCGTGATGCAGAATGAATGGCTAGAGATCCAAAATTGTAGATCTTATGGCCTGCAATGAAGCTAGTCAACAATATGAGAGACAAAAGGAAATACTTCTTTACTCAGCGAGTAGTTAAAAAGTCAGATTCACTGCCAGAGGATGTAGTGATAATGACCTCTTTAAAAAAGGATGAGACAAATTCACGGGGGACTGGTCCATTAGCAGCTACTAGCCATGGTGATCAAAGGGAACCTCCCACATTCAAAGCTGAATGTCGGTCTAGGAGGCTACCTTGGGGAAGTCTGGCTTCCATGTTCTGTTCTTGGCCCTCCAAAGTAACTGTTGGCCACTGTGCAAAACAGGATGCTGGACTGGTCTGATCCAGCAGGGCTCTCGTATTCTTAATTGTACTGTTGAAGAAAGCAAGTTTGAGCCTGTAAACTGTAAAATATAATGGGTGTAAGAGCAGCTGCCAAGATGTAGGAGAAGGATAGTGAGATATTGGCGGAATCTGCATTTGTCTTTCCCACCAGTGTCCCAGCCTTTTGACTCCGTCTTCAAAAAAGCTGTCTACATTGGGTGTGGTTTTCACACCTCAACAGTGCTAGTATACTTTTGCACATCCACATATGTTTATCGTCCTTTCGGGGCAGCTCCACTGTCATTGCACCTCCACACTGCTTTAAAAGAATCTTCTCCAAACAACATTCAAACAAGCTTAGAGAAAGACGGCGTCACAGCAGCATGAAAATGATTTTAAAATGCAAATGCAGATTCGGCCATTGTCTTTCATCCTGCTGTTGGTTCCATCAGAACAGCCCCCTCCACACCATCGTACCAACTGCCTGATGCCAAAGATCCTGGACAGGGGAATGCAGGTAGAAGTAGCATCCCAAGATGGCTCCTGGTTCTCCACTTGGAAACAGCTTGTTTCTTTATTCATGTTTGGTTTCTGGGGTTTGGTTTTAAGTCCAGCATTTGAAAACATTGCATTCCAGCCTGTTCTCTCTCCATTTCCCATCTCTTTCCCCAGGTCCAGGGGTCTTGTTGTAGAAAAAGAGCTACCGGAGCTCATTAGCATAACTCATTAGCATAACTTATTTGCATATGCCACGCCCCCTGACATCACCGGAAGTGACAGAAGGCCACACCCCCTGACATCACCGGAAGTGTGTCAGAAGGCCCGGCTACTTACCCTCCTGCTTCATCCTCATTCCCAAACGGAATGAGGATCGAAGCAGAGGGCGGGGTAAAGAAGGGGGCGGGGCTTCACCACGTGACTGCCCCGCCCCCTAGAGGTTCTCTTCCGGAGCTCCGTACCTGAGAGCTCCCCCCCGACTAGAGCCCTGCCCAGGTCCATTTATTTTATGGTTGTATTTATTAAATTTAAGGGTTGTTTTTTTAAAATGGATGTTGCAATTGATGACTATCACCATGAGCCGCTTTGGGGACTCCAATCCTTAAGCTGGATACGTATCCCACAACGAAAGAAATAACTCAGAGTACAGGACGGGTCAATGTTGACCTTCCTGTGACTTTTCCAGCAAGCTTACACCATGTGGTGATGAAGAAGCAAAGAAATGTGTGAAATTATAAGCAGCCGGGAGGGCTTGCAGCCAGCTTCTCTTCCACAGAGCTGAGGATTCAAAGTGACATCTCCAGTATCCTAACTCCAGTGTTCACATGGCCCAGCCCAGAAAACTCTTCCAGAATCATTCCAAGGAAGTTGCAGAGAAAAACTTATCCAGATGCTGATTTGGCTAAGATAGGAAAAATTTAGAGCCATCTACAGGAGACACCTTATTTTTACGGTTGCCAGCCCTGACCACCAGCGTAGTATGGGGGGTAGGGTTGCCAGATCCAGGTTGGGAAACTCTTGGAGATTTGGGGATAGACCCTGGGGAGGATAGGGACTTCAGTGGGGTACAATGCCATAGAGCCCACCCTCCAAAGCATTCATTTTCTCCAGGGGAATTGATCTCTGTAGTCTGGAGATGAGCTGTAATTCCAGGGGATCCCCAGGTCCCACCTGGAGGCTGGCATCCGTATCTCTTTTATACATGCTTTGGTAAAATGTTGTGGAGTGTGCTTGACATAAGGAAGATTTTGATATGGTGGAGAGAGCATACAAGGGTTATCTATTTAAAGGCTGGTGGAAAGCAATCAAGAGCAGATCATTCTGAGTCACTGCAGTAAAAGGGAGAAGAGGAGGAGGAGGAGGAGGAGGAGATGACACCAACAAGGACAACAGGAAGGCAAAGATTTGTGTGGATGGGGAAATGAAAGTAGGAAGGGAAAGCTGTGGCATACGGGCACAGGAGAAAGACGAGGGGGTTGTCTCGTGGTCCCAGTTTCTGCCTACTGAACCAACTCTACTGCTGGTCATAAAACACAAACACACACAGCAGCCCAGGGACAGTGGTACAGTTAGGTAATTTTAGACACTGAACTTAGTGGTCTTAGCTATTTCCCTTTGTTAATGTCACAATTCCCAGAATGCATCAGGATAAGTGGAGGAATAAAGATGGCAGTAAGCTAGTTGGCGCTCACCCATGTTTAACTACAGCCTGTGGTAGGGGGGCCTCACTACTGAATCTGAGTAACTGAGGTCACACACTTTGGCTCCAAAGTTTGGCCCCTAGAGGCTCCATTGCTCAGTTCACACCATCACCGTTACCTGATGTGACTTCTCTTTATTTGGATTGAATCATGCTGGTTGTAGTCTATTTTTTCCGTCCTCCTGCCTTGTGTATCTGAGACTGTAAACTCCATGGGGTACTGACCTGCCTGTTTTACTTGATAAGGCATGGAGTTAAATGCTGTTAAGTTTTTAAGGAGCCACTGGATTCCTGTTTTGTCACGGTTAAGAAAAATATTCAGAATGGGTACAATTGGACCAGCCTTTGACTGACTTTCCCCCACTCCTCTATGCCTCTACGCCTGAGGTGAGATAATTAAGATTCTGTTACTTCCCACAATTAGAAAAAACACCTTGACATTCATCTGCTATTTTGACATATTTATTGCTTTACAACTGTTATTAACTTGTTATTTAGTTTTTCACTTTGCATAACTTAAACATCACCATGTTACATATTAATTTGCTGTTAAAGTTTAGAACCTCATCTACCATTCCAATGTATTTGAAAAAGTGTGCCTTGCACATGAAAGCTCATACCTTGAATAAACGTTTCTTGGTCTTAAAGGTGCCATTGGACTCTAACCCTCCCTCCTGTTTAGGACATTGCTCTACAACTGACAGTATCAGAAGCATCTATTTCATGCCAGCTTTGGATGGCACTGAAGCTTTCTGGGATATGGAAACCCACTGAAGTGGCAGCTGGTCCTGGACTCTCCCTCCCACATGGGATAGCCAAATAAAACCAGCAAACAACATTTTTCCACTTCTTACCTGGATGGAGCTCCACCCTAGGACAATATTAAGACTGAAAGCAGACGCAAGACAACCTTGGCTGCTCCCAGTGGTCTCTGGGAATGCAGGGCTTAGTGGAAACACTTAGTTTACATAAGGAATCCTTGGGGCAGGGTTTACCTGCCTGTATAATGCCATGTGATTGCTTAAGTCGTCCTTCACCCTTCCCATGCCTGCATCAGCACAGAAAAAGGAAATGCTGTCTGGGCTCTATGGAGACCCAGCCACCAACAATTCTCACGTTGACTGTACTACCCTGTTTCCCCGAAAATAAGACCTACCCAAAAAATAAGCCCTAGCAGGATTTCTATGCATTTGTGGTAAAAGCCCTAGTGTGTCTTCTTGAGAAAAAATAAATATAAGACAGTGTCTTATTTTCGGGGAAACACGGTAGCAGTTTCTTCAGGAACTGCTGCGGCTGTGTGTCCAGCCTAGTTCACACCCCATGAGTGACTCTGAGGGACAACTGCATGGGGAAAAAACACTGCTCAGGTTCAGATACGAGAAAGGAACCCAGAGAGAAAAGTCACTAGAGAAGATCCAAGCAGAAAACTGGAAACAAGCGCTTACAGCTCTAATATATTTAACAAAAGTTCAAATATACAGCGCTTCATCGATGGAATCATTGTAGTTCTTCGTGGACGTTAATGAAACTCTCCGGAATAATGTTCCATTTCATAGTAAACGTAGGCTACTCAGCGATTTTTGTGGTTTTCCCAGGAAAGGATGAATTAAACATGTAGACTACAGTAGTTTGACAATCTATGATGAAGAATATAGTGTCTAAGAGACAGATTAGATTTTTTCTATAAAAGAAAATACACCGTTCAGAAGAAGTGTTTACTACAAAACAGAACATTCTGTTTTGATCTTCTCTAGTGATAGGTTCAAATATGGCCAGCCTGTGGCCCTCTGAACCTAAGCCAATCTGTGCAGTGGCAGCCCCACGATTATAGAACAGCCTCCCCAGAAAGGTGTGCCTGGCCTAGGGTAGCCAACCTTCAGGTGGCACCTGGATATCTCCTGCTATTACACTTGATCTCCAAACAACCTAGATCACTTCCTGTCGTTATCCGAGGCCTATAGTGGTGCGGCCTATAGGCTCTAGGGAGACCTAATAGCTCCAGGGAAACCTGTATTAGAGTAGCTGTCAGGGCCTATATTTCCAAGGTCTCCTTTGGACCCTGTGATTGGGGGGGGGGGAAACAAGCTCTGTAGGGTATAATACCATAGAGTCCACCCTCCAACGCAGCCATTTTCTCCAGGGGAACTGTGGCAGGCAGTGGCTAGAAAGGTTCTCTAATGGCTGCCACCACTCTGGTATGGGTCTCCTTGGAAGGGCCTAGAGCACCCACCCGATCCCTTGATACACTCCTTTTCTAGTAGGTTTCCCCTTATAAGTGACCGAATGAGACCTGAGGATCCAGGCAGAGTAACAAGCTGTTTTTGTTAAAGAGATTTAACAACAACTACAATCCAATAATATATAGGAAAAATGAGCACAGTAAAGGTAGGTAAGCCGGCAAAATAAGGAATCCTAATGTGTCTGACTATACTGGAGGGAATGTGTCTGACTATTTGGAGGGAAAACTTACACCAGCGGAGGAGTTGAGGGTGGTGCCTGGGAAGAAAGAAGTGATAAAAGGCCTTGCCCAAAGTGGAAGGGGGTTCACTCCCAGGGAGCAGAGCTGGTGAGGCTGCTGCAGAAGGAGGGATCCCTTGTCCAAAAGGGGTGAGTCAGCCTGAGACCAAGTACCTAGGAGAAGGCTTTTTGTTGTTCAGTCGCACAGTCGAGTCCGACTCTTCACGACCCCCTGGATCATCTCCCGCCAGGCCCTCCTGTCTTCCGCCGTCCTCTGAAGTTGGCTCAATTTCATGTTCGTTGCATCGATGACACTGTCTAACCATCTCATCCTTTGCCGTCCCCGTCTTCTTTGACCTTCAATCTTTCCCAGCATCAGGGTCTTCTCCAGGGAGTGCTCCCTTCTCATTTGGTGGCCAAAGTATTTGAGCTTCAGTTTCATTATCTGGCCTTCCAGGGAACAGTCAGGGTTGATTTCTTTTAGGATTGACTGATTTGATCTTTTTGCAGTCCAAGGGACTCTCAAGAGTCTTCTCCAGCACCATAGTTCAAAAGAATCTATTCTTCGGCGCTCGGCCTTCCTTATAGTCCAACTCTCGCAGCCATACATGACTACTGGGAATACCATTGCTTTGACCATGCGGACTTTTGTTGGCAGGGTGATGTCTCTACTTTTTATCATGCTGTTTAGGTTCGCCATCGCTTTCCTCCCAAGGAGCAGGCGTCTTTTAATTTCATGGCTGCAGTCACAGTCTGCGGTGATCTGGGATCCCAGGAACGTGAAGTCTGTCACTACTTCCACGACTTCCCCTTCTATTTGCCAAGGAGTGATGGGGCCGGATGCCATGATCTTAGTTTTTTTGATGTTGAGCTTCAAGCCCACTTTTGCGCTCTCCTCTTTTACCCTGAGCAAGAGACTCTTAAGGTCCTCTTCACTTTCTGCCAT
>NW_015162478.1:211029-254177 GCF_001447785.1 Gekko japonicus
GGCGGGGGAGGGCGGGCGGAGAAGAGAGGCCGGGTGGGGAAGAGAGGCCTCGCCGCCGCTGCCTCCTCCCCCTCCCCGGAGCCAGCAGGCAGGGTGGGGGGCGGGCAGGTGGGGGGGAAGACCGGCCTCGGGGGCGGGGGGCGGACACCGGCCTCGCCGCTGCCACCGCCGCCTCGGGGAGATCGAGGGGTGGGGGTGGAGGAGACGGGGCTCTTCTCCCCCCTTGCGAGTATCGCGGGTCCCCCTCTTGTTTTTTTCTAAGAGACAACTGAAGATGGTGTTATTACTAGCTGTCCTCCTGGGTAGTGAATTTAAATTAGGGTTTTTAATGTTTTTAATGTATTGTACTGTGTGTTTTATCTGCCTTGTAAACTGCCTTGTTGAGTTCCATAAGGAAGAAAGGTGGCTAATAAATGTTCTAAATAAATAAGAAAGTTTTGGTGTCCCCACTCTTCAGCTCTGGAGAGGATTGCTTCTGCCGATCGGAGGCTATCTGCATGTCTGAGACTTGATACCTCAAGCTGGAATGTACTGTATGAACATGACACACAGTTGGTCTCCAAGGGCTCGTACAGCAGAAACCAAATTGGAGAGCACCGCCCCCATAAACGCCCCACATTCCAAACCCCCTCGTTTAATGTAACTGACACACGGGGCCGTGGCCCAGTTTGCTGAGGCAGGGATTTCAGGAGTTAGCTCAAACATTTATTTTTAGCCAGGGATGGCTGCCAATCGATTGATCTTTTTTTAGACAAGGGCAGCTGCTGGACTTCCAGTGGGATGTCATAATGGAAATGTACTGCCCGGAGACCTTGCTGGGATTCTTGGAACAGCGAGAGAGCAGGGAGAAATAGTGGAATGAAAAAGTGTAGCAATTTAAATGTAGGAATTTAAACAAAATTCTAGAACTCAAGGGCATCCAATGAAGCTAATGGGTGGTTGGTTCAGGATGGACAAAAGGAAATTCTAATTTATACAGAGAGTGACTAAAATGTGGAATCCGCTGCCAGAGGATGTAGCGATGGCTACAGAAATAAATAGCTTTAAAGAGGGATTAGATAGATTCATGGAGGATAAATCTATCAATGGCTACTAGCCATGGTAGCTGAGGAGAACTTCCACATTCACTAAGGGCGATTTCTCACTAGAGCTGCCTCGCAGCACAGCGCCGTTTGCCCCGACACAAACATGTCAATTTCACACCCGAAGCTCTGGGGCTGCATTTTGACTGGGGCTTCGCCCGATTTCCTCCGCAGTTTCGTGATCCTGGTTTTTGAGGATCATGAAACTGCGGAGGAAATTGGGTGAAGCCCCGAGTCAAATGCAGCCCCGGGTGTGAAATTGACATGTTTGTGTCGGGACAAATGGCGCTGTGCTGCGAGGCAGCTCTAGTGAGAAATCACCCTAAGCCTCTGAAACCCAGAGCCAGGAGGCCACATCAGGGAAGGATTTGGCCTCTATGCCCTGTTGTTGACCACTGTGTGAGACAGGATGCTGGACTAGATGGACTATTGGTCTGATTCAGCAAGGATCTTTTCATGTTCTTAATTTCTTTTTCAGAAATTGTGTTTAAGATATAGCCATTGATTCCTCTCTTTTTCCTCTTTCAAAAGAGGAATTTCTCTTTGAAGAGAAATCAATGCACCCTTTTGTAACTTCAACCCTTGCAGTTGTTTTATGTTTACACACCAGGGTTCGGTGTTGCCAGGTCCCCCTGGCCACCAGCAGGGGAGGGGGGAAGGCTGCCAAATCCAGGTAGGGAAACTCCTGGAGATTTAGAGATGAGCCTGGGGAGGACAGCAACCTCCAGGGTACCATGCCATAGGGTCCACCCTCCAAAGCATCCATTTCCTCCAGGGGAACTGATCTCTTCAGACTGGAGAAAAGGCATAATTCCAGGAGACCCCCAGGTCCTACCTGGAGGCTGGCAACCCTAGCTCTGGTATTTGGCTGGGGGTCAAGAGACCAGGTATGGGGAAACCCCTAGGCAGTTGGTACATGAACGAGTGCCAACAGCAGCTGCCAACCTGTTCTGCCAACACTCATCCTGCCATTCTTGGCACAGAGCCAGAAAGCCATGACATATGTTGCACCAGGCAAATTGATGTGCTGGGGGGCTCCCCATTCCAGCCCTTGTGCGTCCCCCAGAATTATAGCTCATCTCCAGACTACAGAGATCAGTTCTGTTGGGAGAACAAGGATGCTTTGGAGGGTGGAATCTATGGCATTGTGTCACAGAGGTTCTAAAACCACTTAGTGTGTACCAAAAAAGGGTGCCAGAGTGCCTACAGGCCCCACATTGGGGACCCTTGGTCTAAAAAAGTGCTCTACAACTTTTTCCTCTTAGGACAATGTCCCTCAAGCACAGTCACTTATGCCTTTCTTTCTGGACAGAACATCTTGAGTTACAAAATGACCCAGGCAGTACATTGATGCTGACCTCTGGGATTTTTTTTTTAAACCAGAGAATCAAATGTTTTTGAGATAAAAAAATACCCCATGAGTCTCCCATCCCCTCAGAAAAGACTACTCCTGGGAGGTATGTTCAAGTGTTGTGGATATACCCTGGAGACCATCGACCTCACCACAGAGAGATACATTCTTGGCACAGAAGAATACCCCAGCCTGAACAAAAACAATTACAAGGTTTAACATGAATGCAATTATTTTTGGTCTCACATAAGCATGTTTTCAGAACCTAGGTGTTTGTGTACCGGAAAACATAATGTGCTCTGCCACAATTTTTTTTAATTGTAGGACATTCCAAAATACATTGCAGTACACATATGGATGAATTGAAGTAATGCACGTTTTTCAGAGTTCTGCCAGACTGCTAATGGGCAATGAAGGACACAAGTAGTTTAGTTTTTACATTTTAGCTGATAAAAGGTTCTCAGGTCCTACATGCATCTTTGTATCACTCAAATGCATCAGGACAGACGCCATAAATAGCTTCTCAGGTTGAAAACATTGTCCCAACTGGGACACTGAGTGCCTGGAAACAGCAGCCTTGGTAATGAATAATCTGGATATCAGTCTCTTCAAACAGAATACACCGGGATCAAAGAACCATAGAGCCACAGAACACAGCGATTCTTTTAATCCAAAAAATAATTAGTATACAAAAGCTATTCGGAAAGATATAAAAGCCTAAAAAAAAGCATCACAGTAACAAATTAAATTGCATGGAGGAAATTTATTACATAGCTTTTAAATTGGCACCATTAAATTTTCCCCCTGAGATTTATGCTATTACATCTTCATTCAGAAGTTACTTAAATTGCACATTTGCAAAAGTGGAAATCAAGGGCTCAGTAGGCCCTTAGGCCCATAGGGCTGTACCATCTTCAGTTCTAAGGATCAGATCAGCCCAACAGATGCACCTTAAGGATACAAGGACATGTTTGTGGCCACCAGAACATTGGGCTCTGAAGCAAGCCTTATCCTCCATGTGTGTGTAAGTACCTTCAACCAAGCCAAGGGTGGGCTCACCAGTTCCCACCCTGCAACTTCCTCTTGTTCCCTCCAACTCTAAAAAGTTGCTCTGGGAAGGAAAGCAGACGCAACCTTGCACTTAATTTGGTTCTGCACCGTTACTCTTCGGGTAATATTTTGATTTTGTAGTCATTCAGAACACAATTGGGGTGGGGCCCACTTGAATTTGAGATCTGCACACTGAGAAGAAAAATCTGTTACAGATTAAACTCTATGGGCCCCAAGTATGCTGTTCCTTTACTTTAAAACCTGCAAGGTAGTTAAGTATTACTACCTTGTACCCCTTCCACACAGAGCAGAAGACAATCTCCCATAATTTTGTATGCCAGTCTACATAGGCCCATCTTCAATTTTTACATGCGGGGAGAAAAGTTCAGCAGAACCAGCACAAACTTGTTGATTGAACCATCTTGAATTGGACATTGGACACCCAGCACGTCAGGGCAACCCCCGAGTGTGCTATGGTGGCGAGACTTCCTAGCTGAAATAGCTTCTACCTATTCAACGCTCTTGCTTTTCCAGAGAAGACATTGGCCTATGAGAACACTGAGATCTAGCCAGTATTATGGTGGGTTCTTGTTGGCCTTCTTCAACAAAGAGCTGGCAATAGCCAAAGCACCACCTTGTACAAAGCGCACAAAATTATCCCCAGCTAGCGGTCCCATGGCATAGAGCCCCTTCTCATGAACCAATTCATAAGTAAAGGGATCTACATCAATCGGGTTCCTTTTGGAACTGACTGGCTGTTCACAGTCTGCCGCCAAGTCCACACCATTATTTGGCAGGTAAGAGAGGTTGGGGTTGGACCCAATGAGAACAAAAGCCATAGAAATGTTGTACACTTTCTGGCGGCCACTCTTATCCCGGAAGATGCACTTCCTGTCCTCCGTGAAGGACACTATGTGGTGCTCAGGAAGGCTGACGTAACTCTCGTACAGTCCTGGGCCAGAAGCCACCTCTTCTTTCATCATCTGGTGGACTTTGTGGTACTCGGGATACATAGTCTTTGGGAGCTGGTTGAAGATCAGGGCTGGATCATTGACACTCCGCCGGAAGGCATGAATCACTGGGATGTTGCAGTGGCGAGCAAAGAGGACTGAATCTGCTGCCGTAAGTCCAGCACCCACAATCAGAATTGGATCTGACATCGTGCCAATTTCCTTGGTCCTTGCAGCATCTTCCAGGGCAGAGAGCTTGTGGTGGACAAAAGGAAGGTCTTCCCCCTGAACTCCAAGCCAGGAGGGACTGTCATATGTCCCTGTGGCTAAAACCACATTTTCAGTATACACAGAGAAAGGCTGCGTGCCATTGATGGTAGTGACAAACCCGTCAACTTGGAAGAGCTTTCCAGTTTCTTTGCTATTGTCTTGTGGTTTCTCAGGAAGATCCCATCTAGAGCTACTGTCTCTTGAAACTTGACTGCTGTAGTCAGCATCCACATGGAGACTTTTCACAGATGTCACAACAGTTCCACAGAGAAAATTCTTCTTTAAACTTTTGTTGGCCACGTAGTATTGGTAGTACTGAACAATATCTCCAGCTGTCGCCCTGTTGTTTCTGAAGCCTCTGCAATGAGAACATCGCCATCAGTACTGTCCTAATAATCAAAGGACACCTGTGCTATGAAAATGGGGCGAAGGGAAATACCTGGATCATTGGGTTGGATCCAACCAGATTTTTTTGCTCAAAGTCACCCAACTGCTTTGTCACTCTAGCCCTCATTTCACATTACTTTTGTTCATGCAGGTCCTACAGTTCCCAGCACAGATCCCAAGCACAGTGGTAAAAAGGGCCTCCTCCCTCTTTTGCCAGTGGAAAAACTGGTAGTATCCAACCTATCCTGTACTACTAGCAGCAGATTGCAACCATCTGTAGTAGAATTCAAGAATGCAAATCAAAAGCCAGCTGCACACAAAGGAACTTCCAGTTACTGGGGTTTTCCAAGAACCACCCACAAGATCACTGTGAGTTTGTTCAGAAGCAGAATGAAGATACGTTTGGGCTTGTACACTAAACCAACAGCTTGAGAAATCTAGCCACCTTATCTGCTGCTATGATCCGGAACATCCTCTACTAATCATCTGTTTCATCCAGAAGGGTTTGGAAGCATTACTGTTTCCCAAAGAAGATTCTTATCAGGAATTGTGGAGCATTAGGCAGAAGGAAACCACACCACCTCCCCTCTCCATCCCAAGCCAACTTTGGGGAAATTTCTTCCTATTACTACATAACAGCCTCCTTGGAGTTTTAACAACCACACAAAATATGGTTCTTTAAAATTTTCGACGTGCTGAAAGAATGATCTATGTATGGTTATGTCTCTCCAAACTTAAACAGAAGCTGGACTTCACTCTACTGGAGCTCCATAATGGTTTCAATGAACATGTCTCATTTTGGAAGTTAATGTTTCCATAAAAAATGGAAGGAAATCTTACTTTTTCTTCCTACTCATCCAGTCTTTGAACTGAAGGTCAGGAAGCCCCATCCAGTCTCCCCGGCTCAGAGTGAACATAGACCCCTCAATAGACTGAAAAGAGAAAGGTGGGTTACACTCGGTATTTATATTTTATATTTTTTGTCAAAAGTTTTTGTCTGCTTGTCGGGATTGATACAGGGTTTACATATCCAATGGCTCAGTTCAGACATTGTGCAAAGCCATGGTTTTATTCAATTCTGGTTATAGTGGGATTATTAGAACACAGGCCACTCCACTTGCTATAGTTTGTCCAGGTCCATCAAACCAGGATCTGAAATTGGCTTATTAACTACATAGCCTTAACTGTGGTTTAACGTGATGTCTGAATGCAGATATCTTAATCCTGGATTGTTTTTTGGCAACACCCTCCCAGAAAACACAGAAGGAGGCAAAACCAGGATTTGTCGAAGAAAACCAGGAACTGAGTGACTGAATGTGAGCTGAATCCTGGTTTCACAAACTAACCATGGTTTTACATTGTGCCTGAACTGAGCCAATAGCTGTCATTTACACAGAATGCTGAGTTATTGACAAGCATTGGTCATGTATTCAGGTGGGGTAGCCGTGTTGGTCTGAAGCAAGAGAACAAAGTTTGAGTCCAGTGGCACCTTTAAAACCAACAAAGTTCAATTCTGGGTGCACATGCACACTTCTTCAGATATATACATTTGACTGGAAGTACTTTATGTGAGGGAAAAGAAAAAAGGCATAGAAATTAGAACAACTGCATGCCCTACTTTTACAAAGGAGAAGGGAAACTGAGAGGGCGCTCTGGGTAATTGAAACAGCAGGGATGAGAAATCTGAATCCTTCCTAAAAGGAATGGAAGTTGGATAGCTCTGCTGTAGCAAGTCTCATGAGGATGTTGGAAATCCCAAGCCACTGCCTGTCCTTCCAAAAATAAAATCTGAAAGCTGACAGGATTGAAGGGGACAGCACAAGTTGCCTTTCACTGGTTGGACATAAATAAGCAAAGCCATGGAAACGAGATCTGCGCACTATCAACAAACAGAGCGTGCACGCACACACTTCAAATTGACAGGGCAGAGTGCATTAACCTTGCTTGGGCAGGCAGCTCTAGTCTTGAAGAGATACAGTTGCTGCACAGCACAACCACATTCAGTAGCGCCACGGTCTCTGAAGTATGCATTGCATTGCCTCAGAACCAGAACCATCTGGACTCTGGAGTCATTTCCAAGATTATTAAAAACCCATATGGACAGAGGAAGTTAATTTGGGCTTGGATAGCAAGCCTGGAGGACATGCTCTATGCACCCATGACACACGGTCTGCTACCAAGTCAGACCATTGACCTGCCAGGGTGAGTATTACCTATTCCACCTAGCACTAGCTTGCTTTCACATCATGTACTTCCTGATCATCTTAACTGGAAATGCCAGGGATTGAATGTGAGACTTTTGGCACTCAAGACAGATGCTCTACCACAAAGCAATGGTTCCACCCCAGACATTGATGCATCAAACTTCACTTACATGCCAAGCTCCTCCAGGAAGGTTTTTGCCAAGAACCAGGTGAGGAACAGCTCTGTTGGGCTGGCGCCACCACGTAAGAACAGAATCTGCCGTCCCACCAAAGTCAGTGTCTGGGCGTAGCAGAGCATCAAACAGAAGAGCAACAGGGCTGGATGATCTCCCTTCTAAACCTTCAGACAGGTACTCTAAATCCTGGAAATGGAAAACAAGATGCCAACCTTATCACAAACTTTGGACTGAGATTTTTTTTAAGCTACAGACATTTGTCTGATCCATACCAGGCCAACATGTGAATCCCTGCACGCATCCCATTTTAAATCTGTGTGGCTCCTCATACCCCAACTGCACAACTCAGGAGTGTGGTACAGATGACCCACCCACACCTACACACTGACCGAATGCACAGGGAGGGAGAGTAGGCTCGCTGGCCTAGTCATGGAGGTGTCTGTTCCCTCCCCAAGACCACCAACGCTGCTTTCCCAACATTGCTGATCATGGGGAAGGATCATACATGAATATACTTCCTCTGCGTGTTCGCACCATGCAGACAATCTGGCAATTGTGCACAGGTGGAGCTAGCATGATCGTGCCCACTTTGCAACCTTGTTCAAGTCCCTCAGTCACAGACTCACCTACCTCATACTGTGATTATTATGAGGATAAAATAGATGCAGGAGAACAATGTTGTTTGGGTCCCCACTGGGGAGAAAAGAGGGGTATAAATACCTAAATGAAGCTTATTGTGCTGGAAGCGGTGCAGTGAGACTGGACTGCATTTGAAGAAATAACTACCCACCTCCTGCCATGAGGCATAAATTTAGTTTTATGGAAGAATGTGTCTCTTAAGTTACCCAACCTCCAAGCTATGCATTCAGTGAGCAAGTGTGGTACCTGCACTGTGAGACACAATTACAGCTGCCGGTCTTTCAAAACTTTTTTTGCTCTTTAATTAAAGCCGACTTACAGCGACCCCGTAGGGTTTTCAAGGCAAGAAATGTTCGGAGGTGATTTGCCATTGCCTGCCTCTGTGTAGCAACCTGGGGCTTTCTTGGGGGTCTCCCATCCAAAAACCAACCAAGGCCAATCCTGTTTAGCTTCTGACCCCTGAAGAGATTCGGGCTAGCCTGGGCTATCCAGTTTAAGACATTATATGGGGCTAAGCAAAAGTCACTGGTAGACCCATAAGCTGCTTCTGCTGGTTGTTCCCTTGTACTGGCTGAAATACCAATTTTAGTATATGTGCTGCCGAAGCGAGAGATTACTGATCGATAGAGAGCAGCTTTCATACAATGCAGGCTCTCGCCCACCCAACTGTAAAAAGCCAACTGTAGAACATGTTGACAGCCACGATGGCTGTGTTAAAGGTACCATAAGGCCTCAGAATTTGATCTCATTAAACAAACAGGAACTGTCCAAAAGAGCAGCCTGATTTGACCCAGGCTCAGCCTGGAAACCCATCCTGAATGCCAAGGGGTCAGCACTGAGATCTAGCATTTGGAGACCCTGGGCTGGATTCCAGACAGCTTTCCCTTCACAGAAGACATTCTGTCAGTCGAAGAGGACTTGCCCACCTCACCCTCACCTACAGCACTCCACTGATCTACCCATAATGCCACTCCTGGGGAACAGCAGGAATGCCATGATGGGCACATTGGGGGTGTTCTGCAGCAGGAAGAGGGAACTGGTGGAAATTACACCTTCCCTTTCTTTAGGAGGACATTAAGTCTATTTACCCACACGAAAAAAAGATCATAGAGATGCTAACAGAAGACTTCATAACTTTCTCAGGCTCAATCACCATTTTTGTTCATGAAGAGGGCTGAAATTAATCCCACTCTTGGTTGATGTTGATGGATGCGACGGTCATTCGGTGGGATGTGTTGGGGGTACCTTGTTTACTCCTTGTCTATTCTTGGATCTTACCGTTCTGTTTTCACTTCATATTCTGCTGTTTGCCTGTAATGCGTTTTTTTTATCTTTGCTGTTTTGCTGCATATCTTTCAATAAAAATTAAGAAAGGGAGGAGAAAAAAGTCTGGATCCAGCCTCCTACAACCTTGTATCACTCATATCAGACAAAGGGAACTTTGACTCTTGAAAGGGGATGCCTCATATGAAGGACTGAGGCACAGTGGTAGCTACATCCTACCACCTAAGAGCAAAGGCAGCCAACACAACCTCCCCCTGGACCTAGAAGGGAAAGGTGTGGTCACAGGATTCTTCTGTAATTGTTTTAGAGCTACAGAAGGACCAGCCTGCTTGGACATCCTGCCATTCCCTATGACATCTGTCTTGAACCCATGCCATACCAACCTGGTCCAAGATGGAGACTTCAGGTGTTTCTTCCAGTTTCCTTTGTAAAATGGGGTTGGGGTGAACAGAGCCCCTTCGGACGTAAGGGATGTTGCCGGAGAGTAGGTATGATAAGCAGATCCCTGAGGGGCCATTTCCTGAAGAGAGAAATTGGGAGGGGTCATCAGTAAGGCTAGAAGCATCGGCTAAGCAGAAGGTTTTATCCAGAGATGGGGGCTCAAATTCCCTTCCACTGTGATAGTCACATGAAGCTGCCTTAGACTGACCGAGTCCACCAAGGGTGTATTGCCTGCCCTGGTTGGAAGCAGCTCTCCAGGGTCTCACCTAGCCAATGCTTTTAAGGGACTGAACCTGGGACTTTCTGTATGCAAAGCAGGTTTCCTGCCATTACGCCACAGCCCTTCCTTCTCCTAGTCAAATCAGATATACAAACATGTGAGGGCAAGAACAGGAAGTTGCAAAGTTTCCATTGTTTGAAAAGATCAAACTATGGCACGGAACTGGTGTAGCAGCTAACAGTCTGAGCCATTCATCAGGAGGACAAAAGGAAATACTTCTTTACACAATGAGTGATTAAAACACGGAATTCACTGCCAGAGGATGTAGTGATGGACACAGGCATAGATAGTTTTAAAGGGGATTAGAAAGATTCATGGAGAACAGGTGTATCAAGAGGCTACCAGCCATACTGACTAAAGGGAACCTGCACGATCAGCAGCAGTAAGCCTCTGAACACCAGTGTCTGGTCCTAGAAAACACTGGGGAAGGCCTTGACCTTTATGCCCTATTGTTGGACCTCCAGAAGAGCTGGCTGGCCACTGTGTGAAACAGGATGTTGGACTAGATGGACCACTGGCTTGATCCAACAGGGCTCTTCTCATGCAAACCCCATGGAGATTTCACCTGTGCCATAAATGCACTATACGCCCATAGGCAAGCCAATCTCTCTCTCAGCTTCACTGCTCAACCAATCATGCGGATGATCTGTTCAGTTGCATAAATCCTCTCTTGGCTAGATTAATATTTTACAGCCTCCCCGCCCAGGCCAGCTGTCACCTTCTGCAGCTCCGTCTTCCATTGCTCATTCGAATGTGTCAAAGCTAACAGCTGCATAAATGCAGGGAAGCGGGTCAGAGTGACACAGCAACCTCCCATGGTGTCAGTAGCTGCATACCATTTTGCACTATCACCACGTTACAAATCCCAGCAGAGAGCAAAGGTGACTTCTGGGCCATATTTAAACGTCTCTCTCATTCTTATATTGAAGGAGAGTTTTACAGATACCATGGGCTGTCAAAAAGACCAAAAGGTGGGTTCTAGATCAAAAGCCTGAATTCTCCCTAGAAGCTAAAATGAACGGGGGCTATGGTACTTTGGCCACATCATCGGAAGACAAGGCTCACCGGAAAAGGCAACAGCACTAGGAAAAATTGAAGGCAGTAGAAGAAAGAGGAAGACCCAACCCGAGATGCTAGAAAAAGTTGAAGGCAGTAGGAAAAGAAGACCCATCTCGAGATGGATGGACTCAATAAAGGGAGCCATGGCCTGCAGTTGGCAAGACATGATCGAGGCTGTTCATGGTAGGACATTTGGGATCACAGGGTCTCCACAAGAAACTTGATGGCACATCACATACAGAGAAACACTCGTTCCTTGCCTGTGCACTGATCCACTAAACGCCCGAACAGAAACACTTCACATGCCCCCCCCCACCCGAAAGCTTTTGGGCACTTGAAATACAAGCCAAGAACCCTAGTCCTGCACCGATCCCAATTTCAATGCCAATGGTGCAGCCTCAAAGTAAAATGGGCAAAAGGCCTTCGAAGCTGATGAGAACAGGGAAGAGTGGAGCCACACAGCTGACATGCAGCCGGTTGCAACATCTTCTCACCACAAAACAAGTTGCTGCCAAGGTTGTAAATCAGAGCCTGTCTGGGCCTTGGCAGGAGAGATTTCTCCCTCTGTCTTCACGCTGCCTTTGAAGCTGTCTGGGATTACCCTCGGAGGACAGTGACAGAAGCCCTGAACATGCATTAGAGTGATCCTACATATAACCCAAGGCCGTGTTCATGAGTTACAATGGATACACATACAATCTGTGTACAGCATGCACTTGATTTTTCTTTAAATGTGTGCTGAGGAATTCTCATGTTACATTCAACTCATGCACAGCTGAATGTGTGATTGAAACCCCATGTTTATCAATGTATTGGTCCCTGGTTTCATTTGCAAAGTAAATGTGCACTGGCTCTAGGGTTGGGAAATACCTGGACATTTTGAGGGCGGAACCTGGGGAAAGTGGGGTTTGGGGAGGGGAGGGACCTTAACAGGGCATAATGCCATAGAGTTCATCCTCCAAAGCATACATTTTCTCCAGGGAAACTGATTGTAGTCATCCGGAGATCCGTTGTAATAGTGGGCGATCTCCAAATGCCATCTGGAGGTTAGCAAACCTAACTGACTCTTTCACACACGCCAATGTGCACGTCTTCACTAACATGCAAACTGGGCTGCAGGATATGGTGTATACATAAAGATTTACTGCCTGTGAATGTGGAGGTAACGTGACTATCAGCCACTGATGTGTTCACTGGCAGTGAATTCCACCATTTAACAAACACAGCAGAGGTCATTTCAGGGGGGATTGCAGTTCCCCCGGGTGAGGTACGGGGGGCGGGGCACATGACAAAGCCCCGCCCCCGCTTCCGGCCGCCCCGCTTCCAGCCCTCATTCAGCCAGGAAGAGGCAGGAGAAGAGGGAGGGTAAGTTGCTTCCTCCCCGCCTCTCCCCACCCCTGCCTGCCTGGGGCCAGGGAGGGCCTTCGCGGGGCTTCCTTGCACTCCCGCCAGCCTTGCAGGTCCACCGCCGGGCCCCTCATGGGGTTCGGCAGTGGAGCTGCAAGGCCGGCAGTGGCGGCTGGGACCGTTGGGGGCGGGGTGTGTGGCCTTATGACACACTTCCGGTGATGTCAGGGGGTGTGGCCTTATGACACACTTCCGGTGATGTCAGGGGGTGTGGCATATGCTAATGAGTTATGCTAATGAGTTCCCCTAGCTCTTTTTCTACAAAACGACCCCTGAAACACAGTATTCAACTGGGCCAGACCACTGGCAGTCAAGTGACAATATTTTTCCAGCCAGCTGCCCAGCATCCCCCCCTCCCCAAACAGCAAGTAAATGGGCCTGTCCCATTAAGACCTACTTTGGTCTCAGGGAGATCAGCCAGGGCAGGATTCATTTCAGCCGACCCTGGTTGGCAGGCCTCCCATACGACTACGCTTACCAGCAAGCTGAAATTAAAGTATCTTGGCCTTTACCGCTAACTAGCAAAAGCTACTGTAAACTCCTCTGGCTCTGGTACAGAGAATGTATATGATGCAAGAAGCATCCTAACGGCCCAGGACCAGCATCTCTGCAGAAGGTCTCCAGCCACAGAATCTCAGCTGGGCCAACCTGGCTCCAGAATCTTTCGTCACCTACTCTACACACTTGTGGGTAAAGCACTCAAAGGCAATATTACAGCTTTGGAACCAGCTCTCCACAAGGGTCCCCATCCGGCCACCACATTGGTCAGATTCAGACAACAAAGCCCTGCTTGGTCATTTGAACACTCTGGATTGTGGAAACAGATACCACCAACACGCCCCACTTCAAGATGGCTGGGTTTCTGCCTTCCGGCCGTGAGCTAATTGACATGGTTCTGTCTGCCACGTGCCAATTCCTTTGCAATAACATCATGTTCATGTTTAAACTTTTTAAAAACTGCCTTTATCTAATAGATTGGACCCCATAGAGCTGTTCCACTAGCAGTGGACATTTCCTCCGGCACAGCAAGCTTGATATGCCTGACAGGAGTGCCACCGTTAGAAGAATGGATCCACAGGATCCAACCCCATTTTTAAAGAATCCATCATATAACTCAAGACGGAGCGCAGGGGGACCCCTAAAAGGCACCCCATCCAGGCACAAGCTAAACCTAGCCCTGCTTAGGTTCAGTCAGGTGGTTGCATCACGCACCCTCCCAACCATACTTTGTTTGCTAATAATCACAGTGATTGGTGAATATCCCCTCAGTAGCTGCAGACAGCTATAAAAGATGGCTCCTTAATTTAGCAGTCTACCCATAGGGTGGTGTCCAACCTCTATGGATGAAGGCGAGGATGTCAGTTCTAAATGACTTGAAGCCAGAAAAGAACACCTGATCAAAGATAGCTGCATATAGAGGTCATCAGAAGAACTCCTGCTCCTTGCTCCACTGCCTTCAGAGGTTCAGTGAGGGGCTCACAGGGTTGTGCCAAGTTAGGGAACTCCCTCCTGAGAGGCACATTTGGTATCCATCCCTGTTGATCTCCACGGAGCTAGAGAAAACTCATTTTGTTTGAGAGTGCTTTTAATCTGATAATGAGCTTCTGCCTCTTGGCATAGGTGATCCTGTACTTCATGGTTTTCAGTAGATACTTATTTTGCATTTTGAAAAATATTCTTACTTATTTTTGATTAAAAAAAACCCGGGCCAGAAGCAAGTAGGTTAGTAGAGAAGATCCATGCTGTTGATCTGAGGGAATCCGAAGCCAGACAAGCTGAGGTGCTGCTTGCTTTTGGAATCCATTTGCTTCCAACAAGCTCTGCTGTGCTTGCATGTTATAGAGGGACAAAATCAACCCCACGTGCACAAAAGGAACAATCTGAGGCAACTTTTTTGTTTGATGGGTTGTGTTGCAAACTCTAGGTCGAAAATTCCTGGAGATTTTGTGGTATCCCCTGGGAAGGGAAGGGTTTGGGAAGGGGAGGGAGCTCCCCAGGGTATAATGCCATAGATTCCACCTTTCAAAGTAACAATTTTCTCCAGGGGAACTCATCTGTCATCTGGAGAGCAGTCGTAATTCCAGAAAATCTCCAGCCCCCACCTGGAGGCTGGCAACCCTATTTATGGGGACTCACTCACGGGAATGTGTTCTTAGGACTGCAGCCAAAGCCACCAGAGCTATCTCATCCAGCAGCAACTCAGCCCTGGACGTCTCTTCTCAGACGGAGTGGGGAGTGCTTACTATCAAGAATGTACTAATCCATCATCAAATGTGTTCAGAGCAATTAAGGCGAATGACTTCTGGCCATTTTAACTCATAGTTCAGTGAGGCTGGTAACCAAAAACAAGTTGTCTTTATGCAATTAGAACGTAAGCCTGCAAAGTGCTGATTACACAACCTTCCTCCCTGCAGCTAGGACAGTCTAGCAGATAGTTCACATACTGGGAGGAGGGATGGGGAGAAGAAAGCCTTGTAAGAAACCAAGATGGGGGAAAGGATGCAGGTAACCAGCCTGTTGCGGGCAGGAGGCCAGTGGCCGGAGATTTGTGTCGGGGGTAGGCAACCTGGATAGGTTCCATCTGTGCAACCAGCAACGTGGAAGTGGCAATTGTAACCTATGCCACATCAGCTAGAGGACGGAAGGTAAGGCACTCTGGAGCAGAGGTAGGAAACAGAGAATGTACATGATCTGGTGGGATACAGACGGCTATTTTATCAACCATCTCCCTCTAACATGCGGTTATATTCTCCATTACGAGGATGACAATCACTTTGCCAAGCACTGATAGGGACTCCAGATTAAGAGCCAGTTTGGTGTAGTGGTTAAATGCGCAGACTCTAATCTGGGAGAACCGGGTTTGATTCCCCACTCCTCCACATGCAGCTGTGCCATAGTTCTGGTCCAGCTGTCCTTGAAAAAGAGCCGCTTCTGTCAGAGCTCTCTCAGCCCCACCTACCTCACAGGCAGTGTTCCCTATAAGCTGAGTTAGTGTGAGCCAGCTCAGTTTTTTAGCCTCCGGCTCACACATTTTCATCTTGGCTCAGGAAGGAGGGCTCCAGAGCAAACTGATTCATGCAGTTGCCAAATCGCTCGCTCACAACTTTAAGGCCGGTAGCTCACAAAGTAGAATGTTTGCTCACAAGACTCCACAGCTTAGAGGGAACATTGATCACAGGGTATCTGTTGTGGGGAGAGGAAGGGAAAGGAGTTTGTAAGCCACTCTGAGAATCCCTTGGATAGTGAAGGGTGGGGTTTAAATCCAGTCTCCTCTTCCTCCTCTTCTTCTTCTTCTAAGTCAGACGGTCTGGGTAAGGGTTCTTCTGGGGCTCAAGCCCCAAATACCCAGCAAGTTCACCCACAGCTCTATGCATGCTCTCCTACATAACTCCACTTCCCTATCAATCACATCCCCTTAGTGTCCCAAAACTGTGTAAAAGCCAGTTCCGGAGGCATTCAAGGACTGCAGGCTCTGTTTGGCTCCCAGTCAGCAAAACTGTGCTCACGCTGGGGATGCCCGCCTCCAAGTGGGACCTGGGGATCCCCCAGAATTACAGGTCATCTCCAGACTACAGAGATCAGTTCTCCCGTGGAGAAAATGGGTTCTTTGGAGGGTGGACTCTATGGCTTTGTACTCGAATGATGTCCCTGCCTCCCCCAGGCTCCACCCCCAAATCTCCTGGTGTTTCACAGCCTGGATCTGGCAACCCTACCCCTCCACCCCCCGCTGGTAGCCAGGGGGACCGGGCAACTCTAGCTCACACCAAAAAGCACTGAGAGGGTATTCTGAGGACATTTCTTGCCTGAAGTTATCACTACTGGTACAGAACCCTGCCACCAGAAAGAACAGGGTGGCTTGGTGAGATAACCATAGATGACAGTAGGTTACCCTGAATGACTGCAGGTTACCCCAGAACATATTTACCTATGATCACCACAGGAAGCGGCTTAGCACTGTTCTGATCCAGATGAGTATGCAACATAGTGCCTTTCCTCCTGTTAGCAGACTTCTGGGCACCACCAAGTCCGCCTGCAACAATAAGACCAAACAAATATGCATTACCTCCAGAATGTTGTCCTCAGCTTCTCTAAGCATATACGTGCCTAAGTTCACAAAACTCGAACTACGGATGTCTGTAAACCCAGAAGAATGCACCACTCCAATTTTAAATTTTATTTTGAATGCAAGAGTTTACACATACATGCAAGCGCTCTGGGCTTGAGGGCAGGCATATTCCATAAAGTGACAAAAGATTAAATGTTCTAGCGTGCCAACCACCAGCTGCCCAAGGGTGAACACCACTGCATGTCAGATAAAGGTGGCATTTGGGAAAGATTCAGTAACCACTTGAACATTCAACAACAAAACCCACAAAAGATAAGGTTCCCCCTCCTTTTTTGGCTCCTCCATGCCTATCATTATGCAGACAGTATTTTATCAAGATGGCAGAGTTGTAGACTATCTGAAATTTGAGGCCATTTTTATTGCATTGCATTACGCCATTCTTCAGTTTTGCAAACCTACTTTACTGCACATATTATACCGCTTTCTAATGCACCCACTAATTTTGTAATGCTGCTGTTATGGCACTGCTTGTCCACTGTTCTTTAAATCAGTTGTTGTCCTGTTTTCCTGTGGCGTCCTTTTTAATTGTGTGATCTGTCTCAAGCCTCAGTGAGAAAAGCCAACAACAAATGAGATAAATAAAACAAAAGTTTGGTATACAGCAGCTGCAAGAACAGTGCGCCAACCAAGGTGTGCCCTCTTAAGCCACCCAATGGAAGCTGCATAGCAGTATGGGAAATAATGGAACTTTTAAAAAAGCCTATTTGAACTATAAGCCTTTAAACAAAAGCCATCTACAAACAGGGCAGAAGTCCTCTCCATGCCTACACCCAAAATGGTTCTGTGCAGTGTTGATAAATGGTCTTGCAGCAGCAGCCAGGATCTGCTGATAGGGTTGCCATCCTCTAGGTGGGGCCTGGGGATCCCCAGGAATGACAACTGATCACCAGACTGCAGAGATCATTCCCCCTGGAGGAAACTGGCCCCTTTGAAGGGTAGACTATTATACACCCAGATGAGGTCCCTTCCCCAGGCTCCAGCCTCAAATCTCTAGGGATTGCCCAAGCTGGAGATGACTACCTCTTCTTCCTTGGTGAAGGCAATCCACATTCTCAGTGCACAAAAGGCTAATAGAGGCCTTGCCAGGTTGACTCGAGTCACCCAGCAAAGCTCCATCAAAGCTGGCAACAAAAACCACCACCAAGCTGTAGATCAGGGAGCTCCCACCCCCAACATCCATCGATGTCTCATGAATTCACTAGCAAGAATTCACTCATGAATTCTCAGCCTTATCTCCAATATGGGGATAATCTGTTTTTGTTTTATTTACTCCACCTTTCTTGCCGAGACTCAACATGGATTACACTTTTCAAAAAAATGCAATTGAAACAGACTAATGCACACAACTAATAAATGCTGACTTACCCTAAAGGGTTTCTGTGAAGGTACTACGATTGTGCATGGAAAGCACTTTAGCACTCCACCAAATAAAGACGCCTGTCGGGGTAGGCACATAAAAGAGGGCCTTTCCCCTGGTGGCCCCACAGTTAAGGAACAGCCTCCCCATGGAGGGGCGCCTGGCCCCCTCCACAGTCAATCCTCAGGAGGCAGTTGAAGAGAGTTTAAGACTGCATTTTAATTGATTTAGCTTTTCTCATTGGCAGTCCTAACGAGTTTTTAAACTGTGACCTTTTTTGAGTTTTATAACCATGTTTTAATAATGTTTTATTTATATTGTAAAAGGCCCTGTGCTCTGTAGGGGAGAAAGGTGGCTGATAAATATTTTAAAGAAAGAAAGAAATGTTGCACTTAGCAAAATAAATATTGCTGTTAGGCAAAGCATTTGATTCTTGGCTATAACCCTGCCAGCTTCTTATCTCAGTATAAGGCGTGTCAGCTACGGGATACCTGAATGTGCTCATTGTACAGCTAAGGTCGAGCTCACCCCTGCAAGTTCATGAACCACCAGAAGACGACTTGCCGTTGCATCCATGGAAACGACAGCAATTGAACTTTTGCGGCACCTACCTCTATGACAACCACCCCAACTGACTTGCCGTTACATCCATGGAAACAATGACAGCAATGGAACTTTTGTGGCACCTACCTCTATGACAACCACCCCAACCTCCTGGAAATAAGCGACACATACAGTAGCAAGCCATCAAGTGTGGTCTGTGCATGCGTGAACCTGCCAAAAGGTACTAAACTTAACAGCAACATGAAGGTTATGGTCAGCCTTATCTACACTCACCAGCAGTAGCTCTCCAGGGCCTCTGATCTTCCATATCAACCAGTACCTGATCCTTTTTAACAGGAAACACTGGGGATTGAACCGAGGACCTTCTGCATGCTAAGCTTTATCTCTGAGCCACAGTCCCAACCCTAACTTATCTTAGGCACCTTAAGAGGACTCCTGTTTTGTAGAGTCCTTGGGATTCAGACGCTTCAGAGCTTCGACACCAGGGAGGTGGGGACAGAAATTCTGAGAACAGCCCTTCCCTCATGAGGTTCCTAATTATCAATGCATGACTGGTGAGACCAGGCATTTCTGCAGAGTTCACTGAGGGGCAAAAAAACCCCAACCCTTTGGCAAGCTTGCAGAAGATTTGCCCATCCTCTTGGCCATTCTTCTGCACATTACCAGCTTGCCTAACGTCATTCTATTACTGTAATCTGTTTCTAACCCAGAATCAGATGCCACAATCTGGGAGAATATTAGGGACACTTCCAAATGTTCTCTCTTCACCCAAGTTGCTCCCTGGATGTGGGAGTTTCAAACCCCCTGGGCCTTGCTTCCAGAACAAAATATATGAGAAATTCTCTTACGTTACACGTTGGTATCAGGACTCTGTACAAAGTGCTATGCCTGCACAGTTGGCTACAGCTTTCTCACTGCTATAGCACGTCAGCTGAGCTGAGAGTTCAACGAGGACCTGGGAGACTCGGATTCAAATCCCCACTTCCCTGTGAAGTTCAGTGAGTGACCCTGGACCAGTGTGGTGGCAGATAACTGTTGACACCACCCTTGCAGGAGCAGCAGGGAAAAGTGTAATAGATATGCAACTTCCCTACCTTAATATCCATGTGCCCATTGATAAAAACACTACAAGAAGTAATCTTGATTGATATGCACAGCTGCATCCACTACCCTTTCTCAAAATTCCCAAGTGGCTACAGATTAAGCAAGGTGGGAGACTCTTGTTCTAACTGCTTGGCTACGTATAATCTCACTCACTCTCCCCTCACAATTTAGTCCTATGCGAACACAAATGTTTTTGGAAGAAAGGCTTCCAAGCCAGACCAACTTCATTATAGGTAACCTCATCCTACTCACCTCTATTCATTCTGGCACCGCAGCCCACAATATTCCCCTTTTATGATCTGAATAAACTGGTTGTCAGAGAGACAACACAACACATCTGCTCTCTATGGAAGGCGACATATCAGGTTCTTAGATGTCCTGGCAATTATACTTTTAGTACAAGAGAGGCTAAATGAGTGAAAACAAGGAATAGCAAGGACATATCGAGGAACATTGAGAAGGGATGTGTTTCTCAATGATGGGCTGCAATTGCTTTCAGTGTAAGCACTCACGAAGGGAAGAAAAGTTGCACATTTATGCTCTAGGGATGTTCTGGTAGATCATGACAAAGCACGATGCCTAGGACTGATTAGCAACCAGGGCTTTACAGCAGCAGAACTGAGTTCTGGGGCAAGACCCCTCTGCACATGCACATATAAATCAAGTATTCCTGACGCTAAAATGCAGCTGCTGTTGGAGGAGGCATGCCCAAACCAGTGACTCATCCAGGACGGGCTATGCTGGTAGCAGGTCAGAACTATAATGTTCTAGGATGGGATGGATCAGACAAGGCAATTTAAATCACCATGGTGTGTGGAGAGGGCGTTTAGATTATGTCCCTCTCACTGGTACTCCATATATGTAAAATACAGGAATATTGACTGGTCAGCCTAATCACTAAGAAATGCCAGTTTAGAACCAGATAAGAGGCTGAGACGATTAAGGAGGACCCTGCTATTCACTAATTTTATGCTTTTAGCAACACAGACCTAACACTCCAACACTTTTGCTCATTGCCAAATGTCTTTAGCAGTTCAGAGGCACCAAAGGGCCCAGAACTTTGAGCAGTGCAGTTTATTCTCAGAGGAGGAAGTGTCTCCATTTGCAAAAGGTAAACATTGTTCTGAATGGACTCAGCCAGGCCCACAATTATTTGAGAACTGAAAAAATGGGCTCAGGTTACATAAAGCTATAGAGTGAAAAGCGTGCAAGTCAACCCAGGAGATCCATCAATAATCATCCCAATAATATATAGAATTGCATCTTCAGGAGCCCAGGGCTAGATTCCAAGGCACTGGAGTAAGTTTCCACTAGGGCCAGGATTTCACTGCCAGTATCAAGCCCATAGCAATTAATATTGTGCTATATTTACAATGCTTAATTTCAAAAATACATTCTCCCCCATGGTTAATTATATAACCAAGAAGTCTTCAAGTCACTGTGCCGGATCCACAGGACACATTTGGCTCCCTCCCCACCATAGTTTTTAGCAGAAACCCACCACTGATTCATTTTTAAGATATTATACACATCAGTTGAACATGCATGTATTTAGATATAATGTTAAATCCATCTATTTTCAATAGTAGCCGGTTGTTACTGTAAGCCCCGGTTTAAACTCCTTTTCAGCCATGGAGCTCACTGTGTGACCTTGAGTCAACTGCTTTCTTGCATCCTGGCCCACTTTGCAGGACTGTTGCAAGGATAAAGTAGAGGAAGAAAGGTCCATGTATTTATCCAAAGCTCTTTAGAGGAAGCAGACTTTTACTGCCTCTGCTCAGAAAACGGGAGTTCCCACTTTAATTCAGACAGAAAGTTCAGAACTTCAAGTTATGACGCTATCTCTTAGGCTGGTGAAAAATGAAAGTCATGTAAGAGAAGCAAAGGTGGAACAAAGAAGATGTTGTTGCCAGTGCCAACCCTCTTGGCACACAGCACGCCAAGGGGTGGGCGGGCGGTCTGACACCCATCCTTTCAGGATGCAGATTAAATGCAAGATATCGGTGAGATAGTTGACTCCCTGGCCTTTTGATTTGTGGCTGAGAAAATCAGTGTGGTACAGCGGTTAGAGCACTGGACTCGGACCTAGGAGACCCAGGTTCAAATCCCCCCTCTGCCATGGAAGCTTGCTAGGTGACTTTGGGCCCGTCACACACTCACAGCATAACCTACCTCACAGGGCTGTTGTGTGCAGGGTTTTTGTTTTTTGTTTTTAAAGAGGAGGTGCCGGAACTCTCAAGAGGGAAATGAAGTTTTCAATCTGCATACTGAAAACTCACGAACTTTTAAACATTTTAAAAAGAACTTTGCTGAAGAAGTTCCAGAACTCTGTCCCAACGTGTCCCCCCTGGGGGGGGGGAAGCCCCCAGTTGTGTGGTTAAAACGGAGGAGAGGAGAGTGACGTCAGCTGCTTCGGCTCCCCTTTGGGGAGAGCAGCCACGCATCAAGGAAGCAAATAAAATCAATCGTAAAAAAACCCCAGCCCCCGTTCCTCCTTCACAGAAATGCCGGTGCAGTTCAGAGATAACCGGCCAACGACATGCCTCAGCAGGGAGCTCTGTTTGGTCTCCCAAGAGTTCCTCGGAACTGCCCACGCCTGCCCTCCTGCTCGGAAGGCTCCCTCGCCGCGGGGCCTCCTCCCCCCGAGATAGCATGACAGAACTGCACTCGCTCACCCCCGCCCAGGGTCACGCCGAGCCGCCCTCCGCGAAGCCGGCCTGCAGTTCCGCCGAGCGCCACCAGAGCGACGAGCCGCCCGCACGAGAGCCGAGAAGGCGCAGCAGCGGCGCTTACACGACTCCGGGCTGAGGCAGCCAAGAGGGAAAGTTCCAGCCGGGGCGATTTGCCAGCTTCCACTGCACATCCCAGCCACAAACTCCCGAAGCAGCGAGCGAGGCAGACCCCGCTCCATCCTTTTAACGGCCACCTGGGGGACTCAAGACTCCCCTACCACGCAGGGTTGTTGTCAGGGGAATCGGAAGGGAAGGTGCACGAAACACCCTCAGCGCTGAAAGCGACCCGTCACCCAGGGCTCATTCATCATCACCAAAGGCTTGGAACACATTTTGGGGGCAAAGAAACGTGACTTTAGATGGAGGAGGGAGCTGCATAAGAAGAACATCAGAACAAGTGTTCAGGTGCATCAAGGAGTCATTCAAAGAGCATGCCCTGCCACACCGTGGAGAATAAGAACCACTGGTCCTCCGGGAAGAGAGCGAAGCGAGGGCTCCCGTCGCCCTTACCTTGACAAACCGGCTACGCGGGCAGAGAAATCCCAACAGGTGCCGCTCCAGCCAAAGACCCGGCCAGCAAACAAGCGCTTCTCCAAAGGCAGCCGCGAGTCGCCGCACCGTCGCCGCCGTTTAAATACATTACAGGCGCCCTTCGATGAGAAGGGGGCGGGGCTGGGTGCCCCGGGGGCGGGGCTGGGGGAAAGCGCTGGTAAGCGTGAGTCAGCAGCCTCGTTCTGACCGGCAGGGTTCCTCACGCACTTTATGAATGGAGCCGCGTGGGAAAGAAATGGGAAGCGGGGCGAGCGCGGGAACGTTTGTTCTCCACCCCGTCTCTCGTGCGTGTTGTACGCTATGGAGCGTGGCCGGCGTGAAAGCTGCGGGCGTCGTCGCCTTTTTGCCCCGGAGCAAGCCCTGCTGAATGCAGTGGGGCTTCTTTTCCAGTAATGTCTCCGTGCGGACTGGAAAGCTGCAAGTCCCACTGCAATCGGTGGAAGGCTCGGGGTAAGTGCTCTGTACGAGTTTTCAAGCCCAGCACCGATTTCTGTCTCTGTTTTTAAGCACCCGCGGGCTTTCTTAGGGGGGTAATAGGGGGTCTTTGATCCTCTTAACTCTGCTGTCTCTTTCTTCACCAGCACACCCAGCAGCACAAATTGGCTGCACCTTCCCACCTAAACCCCACAATGCTACAAAAGTATTCAGCCCAATAAAATTGCCCGTGTTTCTTTTTTTTCCAGAGTAAGGCCTTGGGAAGGTAGAAAGTCGGCAGGTGAGGTATTGAATCTGTTCCCTTGGGAAGGCATCAGCTTAGAGGGGACACTGCTTGTCAGATTTATTTTTTTATTAAATTTATGAATCGCCCCATCCCTGCTACTGCAGGGCTCTGTGTTCATGTACAATCCCATATAAAAACATTGGCCAGGTAAAAACAATAATTCATATTAGAATACATTTTAAAAGACAGATGGTGAACACTAACACTTATTAATTGTCCCCACATTATAGACTGCCGCCCGCCTCTCTGGCAGTCGTGCAAAGGACAGTGTGCTACAGAAGCCAGAGTGCTGGACTAGGATGTGGGGGACCCAGGTTTGAATCCCCCGCCCTGCCATAGAAGCCTGGTGGTGAACCTGGGGCCAGTCACCCACACTCCCAGCCTAACCTACTTCTCAGGGGTGTCGTGAGGATAAAATAGAGGAGAGGAGAATGATGTCATGAGCTGCTTTGGGTCCCCACTGGGGAGAAAAGTGGGGCATATAAATAAAAGCCCTGAAAACGACTACATACATTGGACATGTCGGGAGGGGGAGGAAGGGTTCTTCCGCTGTGCGGTCCGGGCTGTCCTGGAGTTACCCCGTACATGTGGGGTTACCAGGTGAGAAAGAAGGAGGAGTATCGGGGTGAGGTGGGAGAGGGTCTCTTGGAGACCCCGTGGCAAACGTGAATTTGCCTCTGATTGAGATGCCAAAGAAAATGGGCTGTTGCACAGCAAGGCCATACATTTATTAATATTAAACAAGGACAATAAACTGTAAACCTACTCAGTGGTCATTAATCACGTGAGTTTCCTGTGCTGCACATTTGGGAAGAAAGTCGCATGGAGCTACTTAGCAAGCAGGGTTGCCTGGAGCAAACAAGCCCCTGTCCCATCCCTTTTGCAAAGGTTTCATTTTGTAGCAACGGGCAGCTGAAACCTTTCATGGCATAGGGGGGTGAATACCATCACCTGGTCAGTAACAGCCCAATAAGCCTCTGTTAAAGGGGTGGGATATTTTTTTCCAGGCTAGTTGGCAACACTGTTTTCAAATGGGTCCTGAAAAGTACCACAGCTGTAGAAGGGGGGGGGGTCCCCCTGTTAAAAGTTTGCAAATCACTAGTGGGGTGGGCAAAAGGAAATCTAGGGAATGGGCTTAATTTGACTTGCTCAACTGCATGGGGTGTGTTGCACTAAAGATGCTCCCCTTCTAGGCTAAAAATGGACTTTTCGGACATTGGGGGTTCTGGCAAAAGACTGGCTCAGCTGATACAAATGTCAATAAAAAAATTCTAACTGCCTATAATTCATTCACAACCAATTCCATAGATGGAAGCTGCACTCTTTCTTTCTCTCTTTCTCTTCCCCCCCGCCCCCCAAATGTCATTCTTTGACTTTTCCCCACTCCTGGCGTTGTCAAAATTCTTCTGTGTTGACCCTCTGATCGGTGGCACCACTGTTTGGCTGCAGCTTGGCTCGCAACTTCCTACCTGCTCCCACACTGTACAGCGAGGGAAGTTCCCATTCATGCAAGCCACTTGCAACATATATGAGAGTGCAGGATTTCTCAGAATCGGCTGCCTGCAACTCAACACATGCAATCTAAGGACTTCATAATATCCTTTCCTTCTTTTTTTTTACTTTGTAATATCGTTTCTTTTTTGGTCATTTTGCTTTCAGGCCAGAGGAGCATGGAAATTGTCCCTTAGGTTGTCAGCCATGCAAATAGGAGTGAGATGAAGGTGGGGATTGGTGTAACAGCTGCTGCTGTTACAAAAGTGATGATGGTTTACAAAGGCAGTGTTCTTTGTGCAGGGGAGGAGGGGCATTTGGGGGCTTTTCTCTTAAGTCAAAGTTTGCCGTTTCCCCCAACTGCAAACAACTACTTTCTTTTCAGCTTTCCAACAATGCTATACCTGCAAAGGAGCTTGGAAAGGGAAGGTAGTGAGAGGGATGGACTCACAGAGGTGCGTGGGACACGCGGTTACATAAAGTTGTCTAAATCGATTGATGTTTTAAGCCCAGATCAAACTGAGCCTCACAGGCAAAAGACGCCCTTGGCATGCAGCATTGCCAAGATGGATGATTTCACCCAACAAGCAGGAGTATCTTTCAATGAAAGACGTTCAAGTGATTTGACTTGTAAAGAATCCAGATACAGTGGAGGCGAAGGGTGGGGTAACGGTTCCCATTCATGTTCTATGGGGAAACAGCACTTTAGGAACATTCCATTCTTCTAAAAACAGCCTTCTCTGATTGTGGTTTCTATGCTAATGTTTTGCAGGATCTGTAGCTAAAAATACTGCAGGCATTTAGCGTTACAAGATGGCCTGGGTTTCAAGAAGTAGCCAGACAAGGGGGTATGCAACCCCCAGCAAGTATGTTGAATAGCAGCATGCCTAGGGTTTCCAGCCAGTGGTTAGCACCTGGCAGGAGACTGGGGTAGTGTAGTTGTGATAATAGCATGACATGATTTCCAGGCTGAACCAAGAAGTGATGTCACCCCACTCTAGGACTCAGTAGAAATTCCATGGCTTTATGACAGAGTTCCCACCAAATCCTAGGGTGGTGTGATGTCACTTCCAGGTGCAGCCCAGAAACAGCACACCATTGCTGCAGCAGTGTTTTTTCTTTGTTTTCTCCCCATCAGCCTGTTGAGCAGCAGTGGAGGTTTGGGGGTTGCTGGTGGGAACAAGAAATCTGGCAACCCTAGGCCACATGCGGGGCCATTTGGTTGGGTATGTTGGTCTAGTCCACCCCACCCCCCCCAGCAGTGTGATGTCGCTTCTGGAGAAAGCCTGGCGATGATGTCACAGCTCTCTAGGAATTGCGGGAAACTCTATGGTAAAACCAGAGTTGTGATGGGAGAAATCTTTTTTAAAAGCACCATCTATGCTTTTACCATAGAGTTCCCAGCAATTCCTAAAAAGGGAATTACCACTGGGTTTTCCCCATAAGTGAATCAGATGGCAGCCCTGAATCTTATTCCCTTTATGCAAGCACCCTCCTGAGCCATTCCATTTACTACACCCCTTTAGGGGGGAAAAGCCATCTGAGCAATTCTGCTTTGCACATTCTGCAGAGTAAGAGGAGACCTGCTGACCTTCTCAGGCAAGGCCGTTCCACAACCTGGGAGCCACAACAGAGACTGTTCAGGTATAGCAGCAGTGTAAAACCCAATGGAACCAGGGGCCTTTCCCCCATGTTATCTCCTGTTTAGGAATGTCTGCAGGTGTAACAAAGCAAAGCCTGGTTCTGCTGCTAGGACTGACCCTGACTAAGGCCTCCCCTCCCCCCCATCCTGGCTGTAAAAAAATGCCACCATCATGAAATCAAAAAGGGAAGCTGCCACTGACTCCAGCACTCATGCAGTATTTGACAGTATTCGATCACAGTTAAATAATACTATTAGGCTGCAATCACACACACTACATAATGCACTTTCAGTGCACTTTCCAACTGGATTTTGCCAGTTCACACAGTAAAATCCAGTTGGAAAGTGCACTGAAAGTGCACTGAAAGTGGATTGAAAGTGCATTATTTAGTGTGTGTGATTGCAGCCCTAGTTGACCGCTGTACTAATCTTAGTACTGCGTAGCCCCAGCAAGGCACGTGCATTGAATTTTTGGCAATATGTACACGTCTTTAAATGGTTAATCAAGTAGAAATTCTCTGGCTGCTTGAGAGCTGAGTGTGGTGGGAATTGTTGCATGCCCTTTTGAATACCTTTTCCTTGAACATTTAGGTCAAAAGATAACAGATTACATAAGAACATCAGAAGAACCCTGCTGGCTCAGACCGGTGGTCCACCTAGTCCAATATTGTGTCTCACACAGCAGGCAACCTGGAGGACTAATATAACAGGGCATAGAGGTCAATGGCTTACTTGACACTGATGTACCCTTCTCCACAGATCATCTGTCTAACTCCCTTTTAAATCCAGCTACTACACTCATGACTATCAGTACATTCACTGGCAGTAAAGTCCACAATTTAACTACTCATTGAGTAAAGAAGTATTTCCTTTTGTCTGTTCTGAACCGTTTTTCTAACAATTTGAGTGCCCCCTGAGCTCCAATATTATGGGAGAGGGAGAAAAAAGCTCCCTTTCTCTCCACCCCATTCAAAATTTTATAAGCTTCTGCTGTCTCCCCCTTTAGCCATTGTTTTTCTTGATGGAAAAGTCCCAGAGACTCCAACCTTTTCTTGTAGGAAGAACGGACAGTGGTTCCGCAAGCGATTGGGATGTGTGTTTGGGAAGAATCGTATTTACATTCCAGATTAAGGCATTGAGAAGACTCATTTAGTGACTGAGAAGGTTAATGTCAGTGTGGTTAAACTTGAAAAGAACAGGACTCCCTTCGTGGACAGAACTTTGCCCTACTTGTCCAGGGGCTGTCTGACAGGGTCCACGTGGCCCTGCGCTTTCCAAATCACAAAAAAAGCGAATGCCCTGTTTTGTTCACCCCAGCATGTCCTTTTTGTGAACCTGTCTCTCAAGGGCGTTCTGGGCATGCCTTTCAAGCGTGCAAAGAGGAGGCACCCTTTTACCATGATTTAGAATAGCAGAAATATCCTGCAGCATTGCACCCGTGAAAATGGGAAACCTTTGTATTCTGTAGGGTTGCCAACCTCCAGGTGGTGGCTGGAGATCCCCCACTGTTACAACTGATCTCCAGGCAACAGAGATCAGTTCACCTGGGGAAAAAATGGCTGTTTTGGAAGACAAACTCTATGGCTTTATACCCCATTGAAGTTCCTCCCCTCCCTAAACCCTGCTTTCCTCAGGCTCCACCCCCAAGATCTCCAGGTATTTCTCAACCCAGTGCTGGCAACCCTAGACTTCAACTTCATAAGGTAAAATGTGCTATTTCAGACTCTGACTTCAAAATTTGAACCTAACTGAAGTAATGATGGAATTTCACAAAAGCTCATACTCTACCACAATTTTTTTTAGTCTTTAAGGTGCTACTGGACTCTTTCTCTTTTCTACTGCTACAGACTAACAGGGCTACCCATCTTGGACTGATGAGGACAAGACTGAACATCAATGTCATGCTCAAATGTTGATGGGTCATTACTAGCCTGTTCCCATTTCAGGGCATCTTGATTGTGAAGCCAAGGACCGCGCTGGTCACCAATGTGGCACTTCCTCATAGTTCAGGAAAGGGGAGAAGGCCCTTGTGCAATGAGGCTTGTGGTTGACGGATGATTTCCACCATGAAGCAGCTGTCACTGGAGGAACACATAAACTGCAAGGCTACCTCATGCCAGGGATGGAAGTCAATGTAGGTTTTGGTTGATGGTAATTGTGAATGTGGCACTCTGTGAACTGTGGAGTGTGTACCACTGCTGTAACTAAATCTGTTTCCTCATCATAAGGCTTACAATGACTGCTACATCCATGTTTGGTGTTATATTTTCATGTCCAGCAACACCCAGCATGAAATGAATGAACCAAAGGATTAGATGTGAACTTCCATATACCCATTGAGTCCAGGGAAAAAAAACAGATTTAAGCCTTGTTAGTGGGAACCACCTAAGCCTACATAGTGCTTCTATTTCCCGTGTAACAAGCTAGTCTCAAGGGAGTATGTATTTGTTGTTGTTCAGTCGCACAGTCGAGTCCGACTCTTCGTAACCCCATGGACCAGCTCCCGCCAGGCCCTCCTGTCTTCCGCCATCCTCTGAAGTTGGCTCAATTTCATGTTCGTTGCATCGATGACACTGTCTAACCATCTCATCCTTTGCCATCCCCGTCTTCTTTGACCTTCAATCTTTCCCAGCATCAGGGTCTTCTCCAGGGAGTGCTCCCTTCTCATTTGGTGGCCAAAGTATTTGAGCTTCAGTTTCATTATCTGGCCTTCCAGGGAACAGTCAGGGTTGATTTCTTTTAGGATTGACTGATTTGATCTTGCAGTCCAAGGGACTCTCAAGAGTCTTCTCCAGCACCATAGTTCAAAAGAATCTATTCTTCGGTGCTCGGCCTTCCTTATAGTCCAACAACTCTCGCAGCCATACATGACTACTGGGAATACCATTGCTTTGACCATGCGGACTTTTGTTGGCAGGGTGATGTCTCTACTTCTTATCATGCTGTTTAAGTTCGCCATCGCTTTCCTCCCAAGGAGCAGGCATCTTTTAATTTCATGGCTGCAGTCACAGTCTGCGGTGATCTGGGATCCCAGGAACGTGAAGTCTGTCAGTACTTCCACGACTTCCCCTTCTATTTGCCAAGGAGTGATGGGGCCGGATGCCATGATCTTAGTTTTTTTGATGTTGAGCTTCAAGCCCACTTTTGCACGCTCCTCTTTTACCCTGAGCAAGAGGCTCTTTAGGTCCTCTTCACTTTCTGCCATTAGAGTGGTATCGTCTGCATATCTGAGGTTGTTGATCTTTCCCCCAGCAATCTTAATTCCCGCTTGTGATTCATCCAGACCAGCAGTTCTCATGATGTACTCTGAGTCTGCATATATATTAAATAAGCAAGGCAACAATATACATCCTTGTCGTACTCCTTTTCCTATGCTGAACCAATCAGTTGTTCCATATCCGGTTCTAACTGTTGCTTCTTGGCCCTTATACAGGTTTCTCAAGAGACATGTGAGGTGGTCTGGTACTCCCATCTCTTTAAGGACCTGCCATAGTTTGTTGTGATCCACACAGTCAAAAGCTTTAGCATAGTCAGTGAAGCAGAAGTAGATATTTTTCTGGTATTAATTAGTTTTAATTAAGTATTAATTTAATTATGTATTAAGTAGTTGCTATTTTGCATAGATTTTTAATAGGATACTGTAGTGCCTTGTGTAGGGGGCTGCCCTTGAAGACAGTTCTGGAACCAGCTCAGAATGCAGCAGCCATGTTGTTAACAGGGGCTTGGTGCAATGATCGTATGTTGACTAAACTGAAGGATCTGTACTGACTTCCAGCTTGCTTCTGGCCAAGGTGAGGTTTTGGGTTGGTTTTTTTAACCTATAAACCTTTTAAAAATGGCAGTGGTCCAGGGCATCTGAAGGACTATCTTTGTCCGTATAATCCTGCCATGTCATAGGCCCAGGCCCGTGTGCTCCTTCATCCAGTGTGCACCTTTTCCACAGTTGCGCCATATCTGTGCAATGCCTTCTTTGCGGAAATCCTCCTGGCTCCTACGTGATGGTCTCTCTGGCCCCAGGCACATTCCTTCAGACTTTTGCTTAATTGGTGTTCAGCTTCTGTTGCTTAATTTATCCTTGCAGCTTGGAGATTGTTGCTGTTGGCATTTGTTAATGAGTTTTGATGTTCGCTTGTTTTTAAAAAATGCCCTTGTGATTCTATTCAGTTTCATACTTCGAAGAAGTTTGGGGATCAAAAAAACCCAGGGTGGAACTATTTGAATATATCCATCAGTCACTTACAGACGTTTACAATAATTACTGGAACTTTGGCAGCGTTGCTTATTCTACAAGAAGTAACCTGCCGACGGAGGAAAAGAATGATACCATTTAATTTTTTCCCCCTTTAGCTTCCTCTTCACCAGTTGGCAGTAGGTGAAGGTTCATCAACCCTGGCTTTGCAAGCTGGGACTTTGCTCTCTTCTCCCCTTGTCCACCTCTGCTCTGGTAACGACAAGACGGCTCTGTTGATTATCTTTTTCAGAATGTTCATCCCTGTTCCATCCAACTTCAATAAATAAATATATTTATATATACTGATACGGAGGGGTTGTGCTGTATTCTTGGCACAACTGCTGTTGCTGGAGAGCAGTCAATTGAAAGAGCGCTAAAAGTACTCAAGACAGGCAGGCAGCTTTGCCGTCCGCAGAGAAGTAGAGATGAACTCCAAACTGTATGCCTTTCTTTCCTCTCGGGAGATAGATAACACTTCCACGTGGGTAGATAGACACGAGTAAACATTTTACTTGCACCCCATGACTCCTATAGTCAATTCTGCAGATGAGGGGGGGATAAAAAAAGACAGATGTTAAACTTATGCTTCCCCCCACACACACACTAGTGTACTGCCTGATGAGATCAGGAAAGCTCCTGGCTTTTATCCTGTGTAAAAATGGAACTGTTCGGGAGAGCATTTTTAGAAAGGGGGGGAGGAAGCTTTTAGGATATGTGAAATTTAGTCAGATTTCATTGCTTTGTCCCTTAAACATATTGCACTCTACTGCCCTGTTCTCCAGCTTTACAGTTCAGCTCTGTTGCATTAGCTCTATAAACTTTATTATACTGTTTTATTGTACCTATTATACTGTTTAGTTCAGTCACCCTGAACATTGGCAGAGCGCTTTCGTACATGTTCAAAGTGTCTCACAAACTTTACATTCCATTTTCCATACAAAATCCATGCAAAGTACCGGTAGGCCTGTAGCATTATCAGCACAGAGCAGAATGGAAGTGGGGATAGAATGAGAGGGAGAGAGTGATTCATCCCGTGCCATCTATTGGATTCATAGCAGAGTCAAGATTTGAACCAGGGAGTTCTCCGCTCTTTACATTTAACACGGCATCTATGGCACATGCAGCAGAGTAGATAGTAATTTGAAGACACCGGTAGGTGTACCTGTTGTAATCACATATGGCTGTGTTACGCACTTGATGTGCAATGTTCCTGCAAGTCTATAGTGGCTCAGGCCCAGCATAGAAATAGCAAAGATAACTTGCTCTACTTTTTGGTAAAATTAAGGCTCTTGGGGATATAGTTTTCTTGTGCTGAATCACTACTGTTCAGTCTACTGTCTGTACATTTGTATCTCTCTTCCAACAGGGAGATCAAGATAGTGTACTTGGCTGTCCCCCATCTTCTGTTTTATATTCACACCAATCCTGTGAGGTAGGTCAGGCTGGGAGAAAGTGACTGGTCCAAGGTTGTGCAAGACGTTTCATGTCAGGGGGAACTGATTCTGGATCTTTCAGAATTTGGTCTAACCCATACACCACTCTGGGTCCAAATGTATGGTTCGGGCTCAGGTTCAATTATTTTATTGCTCATAGACCAATAGATCATAAGCAAATATACAAAATATTTTTGTATTTTGAGGGACCCCAGTGGGGTAAAATGCCAGCGAGTCCACTGTCCAAGGCATCCATTTTCTCCAGGGGAGCTGAGCTCTGTCATCTGGAGATGAGCTGTAATTTCAAGGGATTCCCAGGTTCCACTTGGCGGCTGGCCTCCCTAGGTGGGGAACAATGCTCCCTCTAAGCTGTGGATTCTTGGGGTTTTTTTTTTTTAAAAAAAACCCCACAATTTATTAGGATACATTAAAAAGTTAAACATATATCATTCCCGTGGCAGTGGGAGAGATAAGAAACTGAAACCCATGTTTAAGATCGCCAGACTACAAGAGAGAAAAAGAACTGAAATAGACTGAAAAGGCGAGGTGTGGGAAGTGACGCAGAGAAGAGGCACAGGACTGTGCCTAGACGGGAGCTTGGAGGACCGGAAGAAGATCGGAGCCGAAGCGACGGACCGGAAGAAGAGGGGGGACAAAAAAAGAGAGAAACACCGGAAGGTATAAATGGAAGCAAATGAGCGACGGACAGGAAGTGGGCAAGCAGAACCTACTCTACATTATAAAGTCATAGAGACAAAAAGCTGTGGATTCTTGTGAGCAAAAATTCTACTTTGTGGGCTACGGGCATTAAAGTTGTGAGCAAGTGATTTGGCTGCTACATAAACTAGTTTACTCTAGAGCCATCCTTCCTGAGCTACGACAAAAATGTGTGAGCTGGAGGCTAAAAAACTGTGAGCTAGCTTACACTAACTCAGCTTAGAGGGAACACTGGTGGGGAAGCATATCTGAAAGCCAGAAGTGGATAGGTGGGTTTGTAAATGCCCAGGCAATACTGTAATACCAGCACAGAAAGTAAACATTACAAAATATGAGATATGCCTGAGACTGATAGGCTAGAAATGTCGTGACCTGGGGGACTCCCTCCAGTCCTTCACAACATACGTTCCCACATGTCCAGCTGAGATGTTTCGTTTTTCCAGGTGTTCACCTCTACAATGCCTGTAGCTGCCTCCCTTCAGAGAAGAATCATAAACCCACCCCACCTATTTTTCATTGAAAAGGGTGCCACCCTTTCTGTTCATATATTTGAAGTGCTGTTTAACCCTGTTTAAGAGAGTGCACAAAGGCAAAAAATAATACTAATTCCTGGCAGTCATTTGGGATACTTTAAACATGTTCAGTCACCTTTTAAGCAAACTTGTTTTCTGGAGGTGGAGTGGCAGAGGCTTTATCCAGATATTGGCTTAATCTTCACACATTACAGAGTTCACAGGTTGGGTTTTAGGTCCCCGCCCTGTGTCTTGTGTAACAGTCACATGTGACTTGCAGGTTCTCCTCAGTTCACAAGCCTAATTCAGACCATGACTATGGTATATGGGAAGAATTCTTGCATTTTTTAAATTTACTTTATTTAGAAGAAGAAGAGTTGGTTCTGTACCCTGCTTTTCTCTACCCTAAGGAGTCTCAAAGTGGCTAACAACAGCCTTCCTTTCCTCTCCCCACAACAGGGCTGAGAGAGTTCTGAGAGAACTGTGACTGGTCCAAGGTCAGCCAGCAGGTTTCATGTGGAGGAGTGGGGAATCAAAGCCGGTGCTCCAGATTACAGTCCGCCACTCTTAACCACTTCTCTGTGCTGGCTCTCTTTACACCCCATTTCTTCCCAGTGGGGATCCAAAGGAGCTTCCATTTTACCCTCACAATAACCCTGTAAGGTAGGTTAGGCTGAAAGTGAATGACTGACCAGCAAGCTTCCATGGCAGAATGGGAATTCAAACCTGGGTCTCCCAGATCCTAGTCTGACACTGTAAACACCACACCACCAATGTTCCCTCTAAGCTATGGGGTCTCATGAGCAAGACTTCTACTTTGTGAGCTACTGGCATTAAAGTTGTAAGCGAGAGATTTGGCTGCTGCATAAATTAGTTTCCCCTGGAGTCATCCTTCCCGAGCTAAGATAAAAATGTGTGAGCTGGAGGCTAAAAAACTGTGAGCTAGTGCACACTAACTCAGCTTAGAGGGAACACTGCACACCACACTGGATTTCAGGGGGTTTCAGCCTCCCCCCCTTTTCCCAGCCTGTAATGGTCCTAGGGTTGCGCCGTTTGGTCTGTTGGGGAAACCCAGGTGCACACTTGTGGATTTCCTCAACAGGGAAAAAAAAATGGCCCTTGGGCTCATCGAAGGTCCAGAAAACGGTGTGGCGGAGTGGGTTCTCCATGTGTGCTGCATTTGTGATCCAAATCACACACCACACAGAAAGGAACCAAGAAGAACCTGCAAATCATGTGTGAATGTTATACGAGGGACGTAGGTCTAGCCCCTACCTGTGTACTAGTGAGCTCGCTCAGAACTGGAAGGCGTGGATCGGCTCTAGGCAGTGGCCTATAAGGGTTACCTGAGGTAAAGGCTGGACTAAATGATATATAAGACTTGTTACATTGGTGGTCCCCAGACCCGACTTGTCTCATTCAGGAAACCAATATTCACAAGCACTGTAAAGCCCAATTCAACACACAAGTGTAACATGAAAGGAGAAGGAGCTTTGCTTCAGCTTTCCCTCCCACACGGTTGTCCACAGCCAAAATGGCTGCAAAGGGAATTTGCTCTGTTGTGGATCTCCATATGTACTGACTGGAGCATGTAGAGCCCCACGGCAGGGCAAAGCCTCCCCCCCAAATGGACTTTTCAACTTGGGAAAACAGCATGGGAAGGAAGGCTGAAGCCCCTCCCCCCCAAAAAATAAGTTGTTAGCTGCTTTGGATCTCCCATTGGAGAGAAAGCAGATATAAATAAGTCCTTTCTTCCTCAGATGCCTTGACATGTTCCTGTAGCCCTACAGGTCATGTCAGGGCGTTATATAATGACACAAAGGTTGGGTTAACCCTTGTAATAAATGCCAGTTTAGATGCTTTTGTTTTAGCAGATCAAGGTAAGCCTAGTTATGTCATTTTTTTAAATCCCTTGTTAAATGGTGCTTTTACCACTTGCATGTTTAGGCAAAGAAGAACACTCCCCATCATAGTTACATATTATTGTATTCCTGCCTTGCCTTTCTGCCATCCCAAAGCCCTGGGTGACTTCTCCCCCACCTTGAACCCAGTCTGCTTAGCTTCTGCAAGGTGACCACGTGCTCCACTAGATGATACATGTGACCTGAGGCAGGCCAGGCATCCAAAGGGGGCTGGCTCAAATGGTTTAGCTGCCCTAGAAGGGGTGAAGCTATCCCCACAGGAACTATTCTGTACTCTGTCATTGCAGAGGATCCTGAGGTAAGTTTTCCATTTGCCAGCCATCTTGAAAGATGAGCCCAGAATTATTCACTGCAGCAAACGTGCCAAATGCTGCTTGCTTTGTGAGAGCCTCTGGGGGCTACCACGCTTGCCTGCATGGTAAGGCCAGCCCTGATTCCCATTTCCAAAGGAGAACAATGTCCATTCATTGACATAGAATCCTTTTTATATATGTATGGTCAAGCTGCAACCAATTTATGGCAGCCCCAGCAAGGGGCACTCAAGGGCTAGGGATGCCAGCCTCCAGGTGGGACCTGAGGATCCTGTGGAATTATAGCTCCTCTCCAGACTATAGAGATCGGTTGCCCTGGAGAAAATGGATGCTTTGGAGGGCAGACTCTATGGCATTGTACTGCAGAAAGCTCCTGTCCTCCCCAGGCTCAGTCCCCAAATCTCCAGGAGTATACGAACCTGGATCTAGCGACCCTACAACCCCCTCCCATCCCCCACTGATGGCCAGGGGGGACCTGGTAAGCCTACAGGTCAGAAGCACAGGTGGTTTGTCATTGCCTTCCTTTGCAGAGCCTTCCTTAATGGTCTCCTATCCAGATACCGACACTGTTCAGCTTCTGGGATCTGACAAGACTGGGCTATCAGGGTCCCCGACCTTTTTGACCACTGGGTTATACCATACCATTCCACATCCTTGTTTGTTTTTTACAGAAATCAAAAGTCTAACATACACTTTGAGATCAAACAGCTGGACAAAGATCACAGGTGGAATGCTGCTGGGAGGGAGTGCCTCCTGCTGCTTATCACTTTCCATTTGTTTATAAAAACAAGGGTTCAAGGTAACACAATCCCTGGAAACTGGCTCAGGCATCTACAGTAGAGCTACCTTTGATGCACCTCCCCCCCCTTTTGGCAATCACAACCGTAAATCAAGTCAACATCACATGGTGACCCTATGAGCCTTCCAGTCGGTCCGTAAAAAAAGGAAGATACTGAGATCCATTTGCTAACGGTCCTGATAAGAGTTGGCAGATGAACCATTAATGTTATTCAACAGCTCGACTGGAATGATAGATTAACTGTCACAGAGCAGGTCAGGTGTTTCTGTTCCAGTTATGGCTATCGGCCTGAGACAACTGCCAAATAAACCAAATCCACAATGGCACTCTGCCTTTCTTTTGAAGGTGGCATGCAGTTGATGGGATTTTTAGTCAGGGTATCCCAGCTTTATTAAAAAAATTTAAATCCCATGTTTGTGTTTAAAAAAGTACCCTCAGTCAACATGGAATGCAACCCATAAAATCCACAACAGGTAATAAAGCAAGCAGCAGTGAGATCAGACTCCATTAAAAGCCTGGGAAAACAAGAATGTTATGTGATAGTTATACCCCACTTTTCTCCCCGATGGGCGCTCAAAGTGTCTCCCCTCCATTATCTCCTCAAAACTACCCTGTGAGGTAAGTCAGGCTGAGAGAAAACTGGTCCAGGCTCACCCAGCAAGGTTCCATGTCAGAGTGGGGGTTGAACCTGAGTCTCCCCGGTCCTGTGGCTTAGGCTAGCCCAATCTCATCAGCTCTCAAAAGTTAAACGGGCAGCCCAGGTTAGTATTTGGATGGGAGACCACCGAGGGAGTCCGAGGTTGCTTTGCAGAGGCAAACAATGGCAGACCACCTCTGTTTGTCTCTTGCCTTGAAGCCCCTACAGGGTTGCCAAAAGTCAGCTGCAACTAGACAGCCACGTTCCACCACCAACAAAATTCTGAATGAGGCGGTCTCTTGACCTATGCTCCTTTACCCTTGACTGTATGGCCCAGGCTAGCCTGATCTCACTAGGTCTTGGAAGCTAAGCAGCATCAGCCCTCCTTAGTACTTGGATGGAAGACCACTGAGGAAGGCCGGGGTTGCTCTGCGGAGGCAGGCAATGGCAAACCACCTCTGTTCATCTCTTGCTTTGAGAATCCTGTGGGATTGCCTGCCTCTGCGTAGTGACCCCGAAATTCCTTGGTGGCCTCCCATCCAGGTACTAACCAGGGTCAATCCTGCTTTGCTCCCGAGATCTGATGAAATCAAGCTAGCCTGGGCCATCCAGGACAGGGTCTATGCAAACAGACAGCATAAATAAATAGACATCAGCATGAAAATCCACCTAGAAATAAGAACAAAAACCCAGCCACAGTTTCTAGAATTTAAAAGATACATCGTGAAGTGGTACAAACTCCAGCGGCATCCCTAAATGGCTGTCAAAATAAGAAAATGCTTATGTCGCCAAAAGCTACATAAAACAACCAGGTGCCTAAACACAGGAAAGAGAAGGCACCAGGCAAACCTCCAGAGGAAGAGAAAAGAAAGACGACACATAGGTGGTGGCCAGCCTCCAGATGCTGACTGGAAATCTGGGATTACAACTGATTTCTAAGCAATAGAGATAAATTCACCTGAAGAAAATGGCTGCTTTGGAAGGCGGATTCTGTGGCATCATACCCCAGTGAAGTCCTCCCCTCCCCAATTCCCCCCCTCCTCAGGCTCAACCCCCAAATCTCCAGGTATTTCCCAACCTGGAACTGGTAACCCCAGTATTACAGACCATTCATGCATCCCTCTTATGGCAGCCATATTGGCTCCAGAGATGGGGCTGTTCTGTATTCTAGACAGACGGATGTTCTGGCCCTTGGGCTGTCAATGGGTGTCGACCTCTGACGCCAGTCCTGAATCCACCTCTACCATGAACTCGCTAGATTTCATCGAACTAATCGCTTTCCTTGGGTCTCAGTTTTCCCCATCTGTAGAACAGGGAACAGTGACTAAAATAAATGTTTGTGAGGCCGGACATGTCTAGAGTAATTTGGGCATTTAAGAACATGGGTTAAAAAAGGCTTAATTTTACAAAAATCTAAATACTGTATTCTTTTACTGCTAGAGTTTCCAACTTCCAGGTCAGACCTGGAGACCTCCTGGAATTGCAACTGATCTCTAAATGACAGAGATCAATTTCCCTGGAGAAAATAGTTTCTTTGGAAGGTGGACTCTATGGCATTATGCCCAACTGAGGCTCCTCCCCCTCCCCATCTCCAGGCTCTACCCCCAAATATCCAGGAATTCCCTAACACAGAGTTGGCAACCCTATCTACTGCCCTAATTTATACAGTGTATAAATTGCTTCCCCCCCCCCCCGCGCTCTGCAGACTGGCTTATTGTAAAGTGGAAGAACGGTTGAAGCAGTTTGGTCCATTTCCTCTTAAAAACAGAGTGTGGTGGACTGTGGGAGGCAGGATTCCATTACTGGGGAAGGCCCGAAATGCAATACAGACGTCAAGACATTCCACACACACCTCCATATGTGCAAGCAATTTGTGAAAGCCCTGGCATCTGTTTACAAGATGCAATCCATAAATAAAATCTTGACAAAATACTTTGAGGCTTGCAAATTGATAGCAGACGAAGGATAAACCACACACAGTGTGAAAGATTGAGTCTGCAATGCACTGATCTACTTACAAGGCGTCAGAAAACCTAAATCCACACTATTCCCTCTCAGCGTGAGACTGGCTATTGAGGAGGTAACAGATCACAGAGAACTGCAGTAGCAAGGGACTTGGGAGGGGCTGTAGAGAGTGACCACTGACCTATCAAGGCTGGTATTATTTGGCTTTGATTGGCAGTGGCTCTTCCAAGTTCTCAGGACAAGGTCCTTCCCATGACCTACTACCTGATCCTTTTTACTGGCGTTCTAAGGACTGAACTAGTGGGCCCCCAGCCACTGGGCCAAGTCCTCTCATCCCTTTACTCTGAGTCTGTTCTGTGAAACATGAAGAAAAAGATGCAAATGAGTTGAACATAAATGAACACATGAAGCTACCTTATACCAAACCAGACCATTGGTCCATCAGGGACAGTACTGACTACTCAGACTGGCAGCAGCTCTCCAGGGTCTCAGGCTGAGGTCTTTCACATCACCAGCTATTGGGTAGTAGATGCTGGGGACTGAACCTGGGCAGTCTTCTGTGTCCTAAGCAGATGCTCGATCACTGAGCCATAGCCCCTCCCCGATGTTTCCTACACTTCAAAGCTTTTTTGGTAGCTAAGCCACTACTTTTTTGGAGCACCCCCCCTTTTTGGCTAATGATAATTTAGCAAAAGCCAACAAAGGCCCCGGTCACACGGGAGGATTTGCCTCGCGGGAGGGATGGATCGTGGGCGCATCAAGCGGGCGCGATCATACTGCAACATCTGGGAAGCGGCGCGCACCTGTCCCCAATCCGTCCCTTCCAGCCAAATACCCGCCGCAAAAAGGTAGCACCAAAAGAGTACTACCTACCTGTTGATGCGCAGCACGGGCTGGCATCTGATCGCCGACACGCCCGTCTCCCTGCAGCATATGGAGGCCCTATAGAACTGTGCATGCACGCACATGTGCGGTGGGCTCACCTCGCTCACCAATCTGTGGCTTCCCCGGCATCTGATCATGCTGGGGAGCAACTGCGCGGCAGCTCAGGGGATCTGTCTGATCCCGCCACCGCGCTTCTCTTTTGATGAGGCTCCAAAAAGCTGCACTTCAGCCACACCTTTTCCCCCAGTGTGACTGGGGCCAAATAAAACTTAAAAAAATTTTTTTATCCCCAAATCATTTCAGAAAACCAGGTTGTGCAACAGCTGAGTTGGTGGGAATAGTGACGCCCATAATTTGGTTAACATGGTCCAAAATCCTTTGCCAAATACCTGAGCCTATGGAAGCCTCCACTAAATATGTATAACTCTTATATAAGGTATATGATTTAGAGATATTTTCCATCTCTTTTAAAGTGACATCTTCACATCCGCTTTCCTAGAATAATTCCCAAAGCCCTGATCTAATTGCATACCAAAACTCTTATTGTGTTTTTAAAGAAGTGTTACTCTTCTTTGATAAATTCCATTAACACTAGGTAGAATGTGGAGAACAGGTCTTTATAGTCCAGTGATTTCTCCAATTTTCTTTCTTTTCTTAGAACATCTTAGAACACGATGGTTCTGCTTGGAAAAATCAAATTGAAAATAATGAAAAAGCTGCAGTCTATCCTACATTTTCCTCAACAATTTGATTAGAAGGTTAAAAAAGAAGCGAGAATCCAAAGGGAGGCTATTTAGTGACATGTTGCTGACAGATCTGGTGAAACGAGAACATGTGTAAATTTCATAGGAGGTCTTTATTTTTTCTTTAGAGCAATTTTTTTTGGGGGGGTGGGACTCTCTTCTTATTGTAGTCAGATTAACCAAAGATAATGTGGGATCTCAGGAACTAGTTAATAACACATCCAGAGATGTGTTAGATCGTTGCCCTTGATTATTCTAAGTGCCTGTAAAGTTTCAAAACTGGGGCTTTGTCTCTTTTCCCACATATAAGCCGGCGTAAGCAGTTCTGCCACTCTTTTGATGTCTTTTCTGGGACAGAATTAGGAAGAGCCAAGAACTTTATGGAGGAATGTAATTTTAACTAGGGCACTTCCCTCAAAACCAAGATATAATATTCCTGCCAGTTTTCAAGTTCTGACTTCTTTATTCCCAGAACAGCTCATCATTTAAACTAAAGAGTCAATTCAGATTATCATATATATAAATAAATGTTCAACTGCCTTATCAGACCTATTGATACTACTTAGCTTATCAACAGCCAGATGTAGCTCATATTTTACACTGATACTGATATGTTGTTTTGTTTTCATAAATCTTGTGGCCTGACAGATAGAATATGGCGAATTATCAAGTGTTTTTTTTTTTGGTTCATCCTTTGTCCAAGGATTTCAGAGCAGCTATAAGGGTTCTTAGGTAGAGCAGAATTATAAATGGACACAAACACCTAAAAAGTTCTTAACAATAACCTTTATTAGTTGTAGAGTTTCTGGGCTGTATGACTGTGGTCTTGGCCTGGAAAATCCACAGCAATTAATGAACTCTGGCCATGAAAGCCTTCGACAATAAACTTTATTGCTTATTCTGGAACGAAATGACCCTGTGATTTGTCCAGGTAAGTTGCTGCTAAAATAAACTTCTGTTTCTCCCCAGAAGTGGAATTAGTCCACTCTTACTAGAAGATTTTCTGTTACTTCACAGAGAAACACTCTTTTAATCTTTTATAGTCTTAATTCTGGTGGCAGACCAAGAGTCATGTTAGTCTGTCTGTAGCAGTAGAAAAGAGCAAGACTCCAGTAGCACCTTAAAAGACTAACAAAATTTGTAATGTATCCGCCATTACCACGTGCGCGACCGTTGGGCCATGCGGTCTAGCACTAGCCCAAAGCTTCGTTCCTGCAGAACAATAGTGGAGCGGATCCTAGCCCGCATCAACCAGAGGGCCAGGTCCGCGGCCGAGAGCCTATGGGACTCTCGGCCACTGTAAATAACCTATAGGGTGACTAGGGGGTGTGTTTTGGTGGCGGGTTTCTGTGTATATATACCGGCCTGCGTGCCGGGGGTTTTCGTCTTGTTCTTCACTAAATAAAGTACTGTTGCTGAAATCACTCTTCGTTCTGAGTACTTTTCACTGGCGACAAAGGTGGGATTCTACCCTTCCTGAACAGACCCGGAGGAGATCAAGCACGCACCGAGCCCGATCAAGATCGCAGCCGCTCGCTAGGTCATCGCTCAAACCGCATCGCACCTCGCTCCGCTCGCCCCATCCAGCAACGCCTCACCTTGGCAGCCGCCGTCTCGTCTCGCCTCCTCGCCTCGCCGATCTCGCCTCGCTTAGCGACGCCTCGCCTTGCCCAGCAACGCCTCGTCTCGCCTCGGGCCACCTAACATAGCCGTGCAAGATGTCGGAGCCAAACGCCGCCACTACCTCCTCCTCCACCTCCGCGTCATCTGCCCCAGTCGCCGTCGCAGTCGCCACCGGGACCTCGCACGAGGGCATCGCCCCCTTCGACTTATTGCACCCGGAAAGGTGGACCACGTGGTTGATGATACTCAAGAACTACCTCGCATGCTTGCAGGTAACCGATGCCGGAATGAAGAGGTCCCATCTCATACGCCTGTGCGGGATGGACACTCTTCTTCTCTTACAGAACCTGATATCACCCAAGGAGGGGGAGGGGGAGAGTTCCGACGACCTTATCAAGGCCCTCACGGATCATCTGGCCCCAAAGCCCACCAGGTTCGCGGCACGCATGGACTTTTGCGCAAAGGTTCAGGCGCCAGGGGAGAAAGCGGCGGACTTCCTCG
>NW_015162478.1:255407-270065 GCF_001447785.1 Gekko japonicus
GAAGCTGGACTTGGCACAAGCCTACCAGCAACTGCCAGTGGACGCCGCCACAGCAGAAGCCCAGACGATCGCCACACACAGGGGGGCTTTCAAGGTCCACCGGCTCCAGTTCGAGGTTTCGGTGGCCCCGGGGATTTTTCAATCTTTCATGGACTCTCTCCTCAAAGGGATTCCCGGGGTACAACCTTTTCTAGATGACGTCCTGATCGCCGCCCCCGATGCCGCGTCGTTTGCCACCCGTCTCCACGCCGTCCTGCAACGTTTCGATCAAGCAGGGCTAAAGGTGAAGCGCGAAAAATGCCAGCTCGGCGTCCACAAGGTGGAGTTCCTCGGTTTCGAGGTTGACACACAGGGCATTCACCCGACGACGGAGAAGACGGCGGCGATCTCGAACGCTCCGGCCCCCTCTTCAAAGACTGAACTGCAGGCCTTCTTAGGCCTCCTTAATTTCTACCACTCTTTTCTTCCCCTCAAAGCAGCGGTAGCGGAACCCCTTCATCGGCTCAAAGCCCAAAGCTTTGTTCCTGCAGAACAATAGCGGAGCGGATCCTAGCCCGCACCAACCAGAGGGCCAGGTCCGCAGCCGAGAGCCTATGGGACTCTCGGCCACTGTAAATAACCTATAGGGTGACTAGGGGTGTGTGTTTTGGTGGCGGGTTTCTGTGTATATATACCGGCCTGCGTGCCGGGGGTTTTCGTCTTGTTCTTCACTAAATAAAGTACTCTTGCTGAAATCACTCTTCGTTCTGAGTACTTTTCAAAATTTGTGGCAAGGGTAGGAGCTTTTGTGAGTCACTGCTCACTTCTTCAGATAACAGCTAGAAGGTATCTGTATCTGAAGAATGTAGCTGTATCTGAAGAAGTGAGCAGTGGCTCAAGAAAGCTCATTCCCTGCCACAACTTTTGTTAGTCTTTACAGAGCTACTGGACTCTTGCTCTTTTCTATTAATTCTGAAGGAGCGTGCCACCATTTCAGTCCCTCTTCTACCTGCAGTTCAGTCTCTTTGTTATACTTTTTCCTGTCCTTCTCTGTTGCGTAATTCTTCCCCTTAAGTCCTCGCCATTCTGTCAGGGAGGCTGCCTCCTCTCCCCCCTGTTTTTCTTCTTTCATTGTCCTTCTCCCCTCCTGCCATGCCCTTCTCTTCTCCATCTCCACTAATCCCTCTGTCAACCTCTGACTCTGTCTGTCCTTGCCTTGGGTGACTGCCTGTCTCTATCAGGTCGGCTGAGAGAGCTGAGAGGCTGCAGAGCTGATTCTGTTGTGAAGGAGGTAGCTCTGTGAGTTTTATTCCTTGAAGATTCTTCCCCCTATCGGTCTTTTCCCTCCAGGGCATTTCTTCCCTTCCTGTGCTCTGTTGCTAGGGAAGCTTCTCTGTGGTTCAGAGGAGATGGGGCTCTCTGAGCTCCTGTCAGAGCAAAATGTTTCCTCCCCTCTGTTATAGCAGCCCATATGTGGTTCTTCCCTCTTCCATCTTCTCCTCACATCAATCTGGTGAAGTGGATTCGGGTGGGGTCGACGTGTTGGTCTGAAGCAGCAGAACAAAATTTGAGTCCAGTGGCACCTTTAAGACCAATGAACTTTTATTCACACTATAAGCTTCCTCGGATACAGTGAAGTAGGTTAGGCGGAGAGATTGTGATTGGGTCATGGTCACCCAGTGAGCTTCCGTGGCAGAAAGGGGATTTGAATACAGGTCTTCAGTTCCAGATCTTCGTCCATTACACCACACTGCTTTTCTTTTATCGGTTCCCAGATAAGATAGTGAATCATTAACCACAATTATTGTTTATTTATATAGAGAACATGTATGCTGCCTCTCCAGAGACTTTTTTGAGGCAACTCACAAGTAAAGAAGAAGAAGAGAAGAGATTGGATTTATACCCTGCCCTTCACTTGGAGTCTCCGAGCGGTTTACAAACTCCTTTCCCTTCCCCTCCCCACAACAGACACCCTGTGAGGTGGGTGGGGCTGAGAGAACTCTGACACAAACTGCTCTTTTTCAAGGACAGCTGTGCCAGAGCTTGTGACTGACCCAAGGTCACATCAGCAGGTGCAAGTTGAGGAGTGAGGAATCAAACCCAGTTCTCCCAGATTAGAGTCTGCACACTTAACCACTACACCAAGCCTTGGAGGGGGGGGGGGGATGGCTTAGTGGTAGAGCTTTTTTTTTGCAGGAAGACATGGGTGTCCATGGAGAGAAGGGGATGCTTTTGAGAAGCAGCGTGGTGTAGTGGTTGAAGTGTTGGACTAGGATCTGGCAAACCCTGGTATGACACGAACCCCCTTTAAACTCCCAGTTCTGTTAGGGTCTGCGTGTCCGGACCTAGTCAGAGTTAGACTTTATTTTTCCATGACCAGTCCCCTACACAAATCTGCAAAAGTCTCTTCGGGGTATTTGTTTTACTTATTAAAGAGTTAGGCACCACAGCTTGTTAACTTCAAACCAGAACAGGCTTTATTTACAGAAAACACAACAGGGGGATGGAATATATATACAAAGGATATTTTGTTTCCTTTCAGACTTTAGTTCTTGCCTTTACGTCCACTTAGGCTGTATGTTTATTACTTTCAGTTCATACATAGGTGTTCATCAGTTCACTAAACACGCTTCTACTCCCACTCTCCAGCAACTGCTTTGTGGTTTTCCTTTGGCTTTTACTAACAGGTCTCTCTGAGTCTCCCTGGTCACCAGACCAGCTTTCCAGACTCCTGCCAGACCATTCTTTAGCCCTTTCTAAACCACCTCCAGTTCCTTCTGGAAGAATGTATCGGGTGTTTGTGTTTTCCCACTCTGTGCACCCTCCTCTTTCACTTTAGAGGGACTCAGGGCAACAGGTCCTCAGCCACAGTTCTCTGCTCAAACTGAACAGGCTGTTTCCACAGAGCTACAGAGATCTGACTCCTTCAGTTCGCTGACAGATCGTCCGTTAGCTCACCGTCCCACTAACCCCTTCTTTCCAACTGCCAATTCCAAACTGACTGTTTGGTCCGTTAAATGCCAATCACAGAGGGTTCCAAGCTAACTGCCCCCCTCCTCACTCAGTCATGTGACTCAGCAGTGTTCTGTGTTTACTTTCTGCTGGTCCCAGTTTTCCAATTCCAAGCAGCGTGGTGTAGTGGTTGGACTAGGATCTGGCAAACCCTGGTTCAAATCCCCACTCTGCCATCGAAGCATTCAGGGTGACCGTGGGCCAGTCACACACCCTGCTTTGGATTGCCATTGAGGAGAAAGGCAGGATATAAATAAAGTTAAACAGAAATTAACAACTTTGGGGATTGATATAACAACTCCAATGTCAAAAGAGTCGCTCAGAGAAATTAAATCAAAACTAAAGGATCTTGACTACAGTAGTACCCTTCAAAGAGCCCGACGTACTTGCTCTGGTTTATTTTTGGGGTTTCCCCCCCCCCCCCGAGGCTATCCCGTCATATTGCTATACTTTAAAGAGTCCAAGACACTCTGCCGAGGCTTAATTCCTTTCCCTTTAAGGTGCTTTCTGGTCGTTTTTCGGGACTTCTGTTCTTGGAACGAGTTTGTGACTGCAGACAAGAGATGATAGAAACCATGGATCATATAATGCTTTTCTGCCCTAAGTGGAATAAGGAAAGAGATATATCATGCCTGTTATGAGGAAAGAAAAGTTTCCCTTCCTTCCTTGGGTAGTTTCAGTGTTATTGTCTGATAATTCCTCTGACAATCAAACCACCGTGATAGTGGCTTCCTTCTTAGCTGCGGTAATCAGAAAAACAAATCTCCCTGAGTTCAACTAGCCTACTGCTGATAACTGTCGATTGTGTATATACTAATTGGATAAATTTAAGTGTGTCCCCCCAAAAAATTTTTTGGTACAAATGATTTGTTATTATCCGCTTGAATCTAGTGTTGGTCACATGGTTTTATCTTGTTTTGTTGCTGTGGCTTTTTTGCTAATGCAATAAAGATGATTATTATTATTTTATTATTAATAATAATAATAAAAAATAAAGTAAATAGACAAATTGCCTCTCACAGAATTTGAAATTTACTGCTTTTTAAATGTATGCTGACATATATACACTTCCCACGAGACAGCAAGACTTTGACCTCCCTTAAAATTATTTCTCTGGACACCCCTCAAAGCAGAGTTTGTCTCTGGTTCAATCCCTGGCATCTTCAGTTAAAAGGATCAGGTAAGCAGGTGATGTGAAAAACCTCCACTCAAGACCCTGGGGAGACACTCGAAGTCCGAGTAGACAATGCTGGCCTTGATAGACTTAGTACAAAGCATTTTCATTTAAGGAGGGGTCACGTTCAGTGACAAATCACCTGCTTTCCATGCAGAAGTTCCCAGGTTCAAGCCCCAGTATCTTCGACTAAAAGTGTTAAGTAGCAGGTGAGGTGAGAGACCTCTGATGATAGAGTAGACAATATGGATCTCAACAGACAGTCACACTCTCTGAGGTCCCTCTCAGGTCTCTTGTTCCTACAAACTTTTGAAGACACGAACTGGCTTAGCTTAGTCCACAAATGGGCAAGCCACATTTTGAACTGGTTGATATTTCTGGGTTGTCTTTAAGGGCAGACCCACACAAAATACTTTACAGTAGTCCAACCTCAAGGTTCCTTCAGTGGGGCAGGATTTGCCAGGGTCCTGCCTGGTGCCAAGAAGGCTGCATTCTGGAGCACCACCAGAGTCTTCACATGATCAGAAAACAATACTAGTCTTTTCAGTCATTACAGTCATGCATATCGGCAACCTAACAACTGTGCACAATGTAGGGTGCACACCTATATGCACAGCCACTGTGTTGTGTGAACAGGAACAACACACCTGTTTACCATGTGACTGTTGGAGTGACACGGCATGCCTGGACGCTGGGTGGCGCTACATCACTCTAAGTGTGTGGAAGTGTTATCTCCTTGAATGGTCTGTCTCTCTCTTTGTCGTAACCTGGAAGCTGCCCCCTGGACCCCTCCCCCCTGTATGTGTGTGTGTGTGTGTGTCCTTTGTTCTGCCCCATTCTTTCCATGGTTCTGCATGGAGTTACATGTCCCTGCAGGTCTCTCCTGTACAAATGATGCCCCCATACTTCCATACACTTGACGCCAGATCTAGCGGGCCACTTGTGATAAAGCACTCTTTAGATTAGGCTCCTCTCCCTTTTGACTGCAACCTGAATGCAGATTTTACCATTTTAAATAGTGTTTCTCATTGTTGAAATACTTTAATGCTTTGTGAGCACCATTTTGGGATCCTGATTGGGTGGAAAGGTAGCATAAACATGCTTTTAATAAAACGAATATTTGCCCTTCTGGGCAATGACACAGACCCTTGGAATGCTTCTAAGTCAATTGAAGTCAAGGATTCTATTTTCCACAGCATCCATAGGCACGGGGGAAGAAATGGACCATATTCCTTCCCATTCACTGGAAGATTTGAGGACCGAATCCCCAAGAATGGAGAGGGATCGATCCTGAAATGAAATGGAGCTGCTGGAATTCACTCATTCCGATTTAGGATTGCAGCTGAGCCAAGTCCCCACCCTCCTACTGAAGAAGACACTTGCTTCCCAGACAGGAAAGAAAAACACAAGAGAAATATATATAGTTAAACCAAATTTATTGAATAAATGGTAAGAGGCAGGCCTAAAACACTCACACATTCTCATCTGGGCCTAACTACACTCGACACTGTTTCCAGGCCAGGGCGTGAACCTGGAGAGAGTGTGGCATGTCGATAAGTCCGGAGTTTATAATAAAGGCAGTGCAGAGAAGGCGAAAAACCTGCGCCCACCAGGGCCAATTTGGGGCTGCAGGGAAAAATTCCTTCTCGGCTCCTCTCAGGCAACCAGCTGTAAACCTGCACTGTCCGATTAGTGTGGTGGGTGGGGCATTTCTGCCTCTTAAAGTTGGGTCGGACCATCCTGAATCAGGCCCCTCTGGAGCTGCTGTCGGTCTTGGAGATGGGTTGATGTGACCTTGGCAAGGATGATCCTCAAGAATGAGAGCCAGTGTGGAGTAGTAGACTGTAATCTGTGCAGCAGATTTTAATCTGGAGAGCCGTGTTTGATCTGCTACTCCTTGAGATGAAGCCTGCTGCTGTTGGCCATGGCGATCTGTTGACCTGACTTTGAGGGCTGATGTAGTGTAGCAGATTCTCTTCTGGAGAACCTGGTTTGATCTGCTACTCCTTGTCGTGAAGACTGCTGGGAGACCTTGGGAAGGAGATTGTAAACCTAGGGTATAAACCAGATTTTAAGACAGGGAATAGGAGGCTGCTTCGGGGGTGGAGGGGGGGAGGGGGGGAGCCACTCTGATTGTGGCTTCAGCACAGCAGAAGAGCCTAGAGATTGTTAGACTCTAGAGAAAGGAGGCTGCTCCGGGGAGGGGGTTAGTGGGCTTCGCCACTCTGACTGTGGCTTCAGCACAGCGGAATAGCCTCCGCCGCAGCAGTCAAGCAGAACCCCTTTACTTCAGTGGCCGCCTCACTGGTAAGAAGTCGTGAGCAACCACGGTGGCATTCATACCAACTCAGGGTTCCAAGGTGAGGTCGCACGCCTCTCTGCTCAGCTTGCAGCTCTGGGGATGCTGTCCCAGATGGCCGTGTGGATCGGCACTGGCTGAGCTTTGGCCATTACCAGGGCTTTGGCCATTCTTTGGCAGTTTCTGCCACACATTGGGGGGCTAGTTCTGCCAAAGTGCATGCCACTTGGTCACCAAGCCTCCCTCCCTCGGTGACCTTGAGCCGTTGGCGGCTGCCGCCTTGAGGGGAAGCAGTGCTAACAATCTCCATCCATCCTGGCCACTGAGTGGCCGTGGGCCTCTGCCGCACTTGTGGCCTTGTGAGTGTGGTGCTCATTCCCCCATCAGACGTCTGGCATCCTTTGGCCTGGGGCGTCTGTTGCCACACGGAGGGTGGCGTGGCTTGCCGACAATCTCTTGCTTGACCTCCCAGCATCGCCCCGCCATGCATCACCTGGCGGCCTTGGGTGGGTACAGCTCCTGCCGCACAGGCATCTTTGGCTGATTGGGACTTGGCCTGGGTCCCACCGGGGGGGGGGGAGTTAGGTCTGTGGCTTCCCAGTCCCCTTCCATGGTGGCTCAAGGGGATGGTGGACCTCACAACACTCAGCCGCTTCACATTTTTATCCTGGGGCCCAGGCTCACAGCATTGGTGGCGGGAGCAGGCTGGGGAATGGGTATGCCCCCCAGGCAGTGTGGGGGCGTCTCCCTAGTGCTGCACTGCTGGCTCTACAGTCCGCGCATGGCGGGTTTTCCTCTGCACCCCGCAGCCTATGGGGACTTGCAGTGAGGACACACCCACTCGGAGGTTACCCACTGCTGTCTTTTATAAAGGGTTAGGGTTAGGGTATCTCCATTACCTGGCACACATGGCCTGGGCACAACAAAATGACATTGATGTCAGATCTGGCCCTCCTTACAAATGAGTTTGACACCTCCGGCTTAGGGCTTTAAAGGCCATCACCAGCATATTAAATCTGATCCAGAACTCCATTGGCAGCCAGAGCAGCTGCTTCAGGACAGGAGAGATAACAATCTCTCCAAGGAGAACCTATCAGCCATCTTGCGGGTGCATCCTGGACTCTTTCAGGCTCTCCAGTGTGGAAAAGATGAGATGGGGGGGAGGGGAGTAGGAAACAGATTGGGGGGGAGGGAGTAGGACAAGGAAGCAAGGGGAAGAGGGGAGAAGAAGCGGTAAGGGGGAGGAAAGAAGGGGAGAGATTTAGGGAAGAGGTGCAGGATGCGATCTTCCCGAGGTGGGTGATGGCATGCGGATGCAGCCTCTTGTGGGAGAGACAGCCGGAGGAGGATTCCTCTCCCAGAGAGGTGTTGAATCCTCAAGAGGAGCAGTCAAAGACTGGCGGGCTTTTATAGGCAGCACCATTATGACCTCGAGGGACCTGGAGCTTTGTGATTTGGGGGAGGCTGGGCTGGCTTCATTGTGACTGGACAAAGGGGCTGGGCAACCCTCTGGCCTTATTTCTATAGGCAGCTTCAAAGCCTCTTGGTGGCCATATGTGGTCAGAAATGGGAGAAGAGAAACCTGGGAGGAGGGTGTTTGGCCCTCCAGTTCCCTGCATGCTCAGTCCAAAGTGCGTCCCAGCAGTTGCGGTGGGGCTGAAACCTCAGTTGAGTTCAGTGTATTGCAGCCTCACGGCTAGAAGTGTGCCCCCCCCCTTAAAAATGGCATGTCTGGACGCTGGGTGGCGCTACATCACTCTAAGTGTGTGGAAGTGTTATCTCCTTGAATGGTCTGTCTCTCTCTTTGTCATAACCTGGAAGCTGCGCCCTGAACCCCTCCCCCCTGCATGTGTATGTGTGTGTGTGTCCTTTGTTCTGCCCCATTCTTTCCATGGTTCTGCATGGAGTTACATGTCCCTGCAGGTCTCTCCTGTACAAATGATGCCCCCATACTTCCATACACTTGACGCCAGATCTAGCGGGCCACTTGTGATAAAGCACTCTTTAGATTTGGGGACCGAATCCCCAAGAATGGAGAGGGATCCATCCTGAATATAAATGGAGCTGCTGGAATTCACTCATTCCGACTTAGGATCGCAGCCAAGTCCCCACCCTCCTACTGAAGAAGACACTTGCTTCCCAGACAGGAAAGAAAGACACAAGAGAAATATATATAGTTAAGTCAACTTTATTGAATAAATGGTAAGAAGCAGGCCTAAAACACCCACACATTCTCATCTGGGGCGAACTACACTCAACACTGTTTCGAAAGTTGGAACAGCTCAGATTTTCACTCAGTCATATCCAGGTGCACATCCCTAGTGGCAGCTGATTAATATGGCTTTTTAAACCTGGGACCTTCTGTATGCCAAGCAGGAGGTCTACCACTGAGCCACAGCACCTCCAATTACATAGAGGAAATCAAGACAATTGGGACATTCAATGAACAATGAACTAGGACTTCGATTTCAAAACCAACCAAAGTCTAAAAAACATAACTGAAGCAAAGCACATTAAATGATGCAAAAATTACACAATAGGATCCAGTTCATACTTTGGGAATGATTTTGTACAGGGCTACCGTATTTTCTGTATACAAAAGCCCTCTTGAATAATTCAGTTCTGCATAGTTTGCAAAATATACAACTTGTCCATATTCCAACTTGTCCATACTCACTTGGATTAAGAACCTAAAGGTTAAGAAGATCTGAATATATAGGCCCAATAATTCTGTTAGTCAAAATAAAAACATTAAATACTGACAGATATACAAAATATATACATGTATTTATTACAAAGTAGATTTTAAAAAACAGATATTGGCCCTGCTGATAGCCTCAATTAAGAATCAAATTGTACAGTGACAACCAAAATTGACCACTATTGAACCTGACTATATGCATTTTGTCCCATTGGCCTTCCTCAGTGGCCAAATAAATGACATTACAGGATGGCTCCTGACATTAAAATGCAACAGTTATTCTTTATAAATTGACCAAGTTGAAATTCTTCAGTGATTATTGTCTGTGACCAAAGGCAAATTAATCAGAGGCCTCATTCTTGATACTTTGCTGCCGTGGTCAGGTACACTTTCCTATAGTAATAGTTCAATTATGTACCTTTCGCATTTGCTCAGATAAATTGATGCAGCCAGGAGCCAACAGTGATGTAAAAGTACTGTTATATCACTATTGGCTCCTGGCTGCATTGAATGGTGTGATAACGGGGAAGGGGGGCGCTTTGACCTCTGTGCCTGGTGTGTATATTGTCCAGCAATATCTTCTAGTTGGCCACTGTAGAAGTGGGATGCTGGATTAGATGGACAACACATTTATTCCAGCAGAGCTCACCTGGTATTCTAGGGCTAAAATCAGGACCAAGCTGGGATCTTGTAGACATGTGTCAATAAGCAATGGGCAGTGCATGAGAGGAATCCAAGCCTCCCCTAAGCATCAGTTCACCTGCCTTGGAGGGTGGAAAGAGGACAGCTGATCAGGGAATTCATTACACCTGCAGGATTCATGAACCTGAAGTCTAAATTCATCTCACATCAGTGTCCTGTGCCTTTCTCTGGTTGCAAATTGCCATCCTGCTAAGGTTCCTGTCATAAGGTGTTAAAGGCTGCATATGTTGGTATCATCAACGTCTCTGCCCACAGCGTCCCATCTCAGGGGTGTTAGAACCATTTTTAAGGGGGGGGGCACACTTCTAGCCATGAGGCTGCAATCCTCTGAACGCTCAACTGCGGTTTCAGACCCACTGCAACTGCTGGGACGCACTTTGGAATGAGCATGCAGGGAACTGGAGGGCCAAACACCCTCCTCCCAGGTTTCTCTTCTCCCATTTCTGACCACATATGGCCACCAAGAGGCTTTGAAGCTGCCTATAGAAATGAGGCCAGAGGGTTGCCCAGCCCCTTTGTCCAGTCACAATGAAGCCAGCCCAGCCTCCCCCAAATCACAAAGCTCCAGGTCCCTCGAGGTCATAATGGTGCTGCCTATAAAAGCCCGCCAGTCTTTGACTGCTCCTCTTGAGGATTCAACACCTCTCTGGGAGAGGAATCCTCCTCCGGCTGTCTCTCCCACAAGAGGCTGCATCCGCATGCCATCACCCACCTCGGGAAGATCGCATCCTGCACCTCTTCCCTAAATCTTTCCCCTTCTTTCCTCCCCCTTACCGCTTCTACTCCCCTCTTCCCCTCGCTTCCTTGTCCTACTCCCCCCCCCCCAATCTGTTTCCTGCTCCCCTCCCCCCCATCTCACTGCAACTGCTGGGACGCACTTTGGAATGAGCATGCAGGGAACTGGAGGGCCAAACACCCTCCTCCCAGGTTTCTCTTCTCCCATTTCTGACCACATATGGCCACCAAGAGGCTTTGAAGCTGCCTATAGAAATGAGGCCAGAGGGTTGCCCAGCCCCTTTGTCCAGTCACAATGAAGCCAGCCCAGCCTCCCCCAAATCACAAAGCTCCAGGTCCCTCGAGGTCATAATGGTGCTGCCTATAAAAGCCCGCCAGTCTTTGACTGCTCCTCTTGAGGATTCAACACCTCTCTGGGAGAGGAATCCTCCTCCGGCTGTCTCTCCCACAAGAGGCTGCATCCGCATGCCATCACCCACCTCGGGAAGATCGCATCCTGCACCTCTTCCCTAAATCTTTCCCCTTCTTTCCTCCCCCTTACCGCTTCTTCTCCCCTCTTCCCCTTGCTTCCTTGTCCTACTCCCTCCCCCCCAATCTGTTTCCTACTCCCCTCCCCCCCATCTCATCTTTTCCACACTGGAGAGCCTGAAAGAGTCCAGGATGCACCCGCAAGATGGCTGATAGGTTCTCCTTGGAGAGATTGTTATCTCTCCTGTCCTGAAGCAGCTGCTCTGGCTGCCAATGGAGTTCTGGATCAGATTTAATATGCTGGTGATGGCCTTTAAAGCCCTAAGCCGGAGGTGTCAAACTCATTTGTAAGGAGGGCCAGATCTGACATCAATGTCATTTTGTTGTGCCCAGGCCATGTGTGCCAGGTAATGGAGATACCCTAACCCTAACCCTTTATAAAAGACAGCAGTGGGTAACCTCCGAGTGGGTGTGTCCTCACTGCAAGTCCCCATAGGCTGCGGGGTGCAGAGGAAAACCCGCCATGCGCGGACTGTAGAGCCAGCAGTGCAGCACTAGGGAGATGCCCCCACACTGCCTGGGGGGCATACCCATTCCCCAGCCTGCTCCCGCCACCAATGCTGTGAGCCTGGGCCCCGGGATAAAAATGTGAAGCGGCTGAGTGTTGTGAGGTCCACCATCCCCTTGAGCCACCATGGAAGGGGACTGGGAAGCCGCAGACCTAACCTCCCCCCCCCCCGGTGGGACCAAGGCCAAGCCCCAATCAGCCGGAGATGCCTGTGCGGCAGGAGCCGTACCCACCCAAGGCCGCCAGGTGATGCATGGCGGGGCGATGCTGGGAGGTCAAGCAAGAGATTGTCGGCAAGCCACGCCACCCTCCGTGTGGCAACAGACGCCCCAGGCCAAAGGATGCCAGACGTCTGATGGGGGAATGAGCACCACACTCACAAGGCCACAAGTGCGGCAGAGGCCCACGGCCACTCAGTGGCCAGGATGGATGGAGATTGTTAGCACTGCTTCCCCTCAAGGCGGCAGCCGCCAACGGCTCAAGGTCACCGAGGGAGGGAGGCTTGGTGACCAAGTGGCATGCACTTTGGCAGAACTAGCCCCCCAATGTGTGGCAGAAACTGCCAAAGAATGGCCAAAGCCCTGGTAATGGCCAAAGCTCAGCCAGAGCCGATCCACACGGCCATCTGGGACAGCATCCCCAGAGCTGCAAGCTGAGCAGAGAGGCGTGCGACCTCACCTTGGAACCCTGAGTTGGTATGAATGCCGCCGTGGTGGCTCCCGACTTCTTACCAGTGAGGCGGCCACTGAAGAAAAGGGGTTCTGCAGTCAGAGTGGCGAAGCCCACTAACCCCCTCCCCGGAGCAGCCTCCTTTCTCTAGAGTCTAACAATCTCTAGGCTCTTCTGCTGTGCTGAAGCCACAATCAGAGTGGCTCCCCCCCTCCCCCCCTCCACCCCCGAAGCAGCCTCCTATTCCCTGTCTTAAAATCTGGTTTATACCCTAGGTTTACAATCTCCTTCCCAAGGTCTCCCAGCAGTCTTCACGACAAGGAGTAGCAGATCAAACCAGGTTCTCCAGAAGAGAATCTGCTACACTACATCAGCCCTCAAAGTCAGGTCAACAGATCGCCATGGCCAACAGCAGCAGGCTTCATCTCAAGGAGTAGCAGATCAAACACGGCTCTCCAGATTAAAATCTGCTGCACAGATTACAGTCTACTACTCCACACTGGCTCTCATTCTTGAGGATCATCCTTGCCAAGGTCACATCAACCCATCTCCAAGACCGACAGCAGCTCCAGAGGGGCCTGATTCAGGATGGTCCGACCCAACTTTAAGAGGCAGAAATGCCCCACCCACCACACTAATCGGACAGTGCAGGTTTACAGCTGGTTGCCTGAGAGGAGCCGAGAAGGAATTTTTCCCTGCAGCCCCAAATTGGCCCTGGTGGGCGCAGGTTTTTCGCCTTCTCTGCACTGCCTTTATTATAAACTCCGGACTTATCGACATGCCACACTCTCTCCAGGTTCACGCCCTGGCCTGGAAACAGTGTCGAGTGTAGTTAGGCCCAGATGAGAATGTGTGGGTGTTTTAGGCCTGCTTCTTACCATTTATTCAATAAAGTTGACTTAACTATATATATTTCTCTTGTGTCTTTCTTTCCTGTCTGGGAAGCAAGTGTCTTCTTCAGTAGGAGGGTGGGGACTTGGCTCAGCTGCCATCCTAAGTCGGAATGAGTGAATTCCAGCAGCTCCATTTCATTTCAGGATCGATCCCTCTCCATTCTTGGGGATTTGGTCCCCAAATCTTCCAGTGAATGGGAAGGAAAATGGTCCATTTCTTCCCCCGTGCCTATGGATGCTGTGGAAAATAGAATCCTTGACTTCAATTGACTTAGAAGCATTCCAAGGGTCTGTGTCATTGCCCAGAAGGGCAGATATTCATTTTATTAAAAGCATGTTTATGCTACCTTTCCACCCAATCAGGATCCCAAAATGGTGCTCACAAAGCATTAAAGTATTTCAACAATGAGAAACAATATTTAAAATTATAAAATCAAGAAACACACAATACCAGAACCAGGAAGGTAAGCCAATTATGGTTACTGGGGGTATGCCTAATTAAACAAAGGGGTCTTCACTGAGCATGTCAGCAGCTTAAAAATGGGGGTTGTATGATCCTGAGTTAACTTCTGTGAATCTCAAATTGCCTCAATCTAATCAGATTATATTCCTCCTAAATACATTTACTTGGAAGCCGATTTGCTTGAACAGAGTGACTCTAAATGAAGCTGCACCAATCTTACCTTCAGACTTCTTTCCCTTGTGTTCATGGGACCAATCCTGGTCTAAGTCAGAAGTCCTATTTTATTTAATGGAGCTATTTTATTTAACAGAGGGTTCTTAGTTCCCTCTACCCACCAGCAGGGTATGGGGGTGTAGAGTGGCCAGCTCCAGGCTAGGAAACTCATGGAGATTTGGGGGATGGAGTCTGGGGAGGACAGGAACCTCAGTAGGGTACAATGCCATAGAGTCCACCCTCCAAAGCATCCATTTTCTCTAGGTGAACAGGTCCCACCCGGAGGCTGGCATCCCTAGCAGTAGTTATAACCAGTGTTCCCTCTAAGCCAAGTTAGTGTGAGCTAGCTCACAGTTTTTTAGCCTCCAGCTCATAGATTTTTGTCTTAGCTCAGGAAGGATGGCTCTAGAGCAAATTAATTTATGTAGTAGCCAAATTGCTCACTCACAACTTTAATGCCAGGAGATCACAAAGTAGAATTTTTGCTCACAATATTCCACATCTTAGAGGGAGTATTGGTTATAATTGCTTAGTCATATCAAAGGCTGTAGTTAAGCACAAATGTCATTGTTGGTCTTAAAGGTGTAGCTGGACTCAAACTTTGCCACGGAGGACTGTGACCTATGAAGCTCAGCTGCATCTTCCAGCAGTGCTGACAGAGGGCATCACAGCCTATCTGGGCCCAAAGACCTTAATGGAAAAACCATTCCACATTTTCTTTGCAACTTTTTTTGTGCTGCAATGTATTTCAGTGGAGCCCATGCAAGTCAATTGGCATTCCT
>NW_015162478.1:271014-304273 GCF_001447785.1 Gekko japonicus
ACAGTGGGAGGGCTTCTAATGTCCTGGCCCCACTGGTGGACCTCTTGATGGCACTGGTATTTCTGGCCACTATGTGATACAGAGTGTTGTTCTTATGTTAGAAAGAAAAAAAAGAAAGAAAGAAAGACCAGACAAGGTTAAAGAGGAAAAATATGCCATTTAGTCTTAAATGGTAATGGTCAATTTCAGCAGAAAATGGGGATTAGGCAGTTGTTCCAAATAATTCATAGAAAAGAGGGACTTTAAGGAATCATCTGGAAGAGGTTACAGAACTGGCATTGTGTGTGTGAGCTGAAGGCATTATGCACCAAAAGGGAAAAAATGGACTGAGAGAGAAAGACAGAGAAAGAAAGAAAGAAAGAAAGAAAGAAAGAAAGAAAGAAAGAAAGAAAGAAAGAAAGAAAGAAAAAGACAGAGAGAAAGAGAGAGAAAGAGAGGAAGGGAGAGGAAGAAAAAAGATGGGGAGACAGGAATGAAAGAAAGAAAAATGAAAAGGAAGGGAAGAAGACAGAAAGAGAGGCAGAAAAACGTTAGGAAGGAAGATTCCGGTCAAGTGACAACATCCCTACCAGGGTTGCCAGCGTTGAAATGTTCCCACTTCTGTCCGGGCAGGCCAGCCCTCTCCCCTACCCCTCTCCTTTGTAAACACTCTTCAGTGTCTCTCCTCCTTCCCCCGCCCCTTGACAATTTACATTCCTGGAACCCGGGTGGAATAGATGTAAAGATAGGAGCAGCTCCTTTTTTATTTGCGTGGCTGCCTCCCGTTGAGGTGGAGCATGCCCCTTCCGACTGCATCCGCTCCCCTGCACGGAGATGGGAGAAGGCACCTTCTTTGCCCCTGGAGATGTGTGGTGGGAGCCACTTCCCTTCTTGCCTCTCTGCCATGGCAGGGTGCAGGGCTCATGTGTGATGCAGGGCAAAGGATCAACACAGAAATTTGGACTCCCCCCCCCCAGCTGGATCTCCCTCCTGTTCTTAGGTGTTGGTGGGGAGTGAGAGGGCACCCTGAACTGGCTGCCTGCGTTTTAAAGCCTCCCTGCACTGGTTGCCCTGGGGGAGGCTCAGTCCTCCCTGGAAAAGTTTGGCGTGTGCCCCCAACCCCAACCCCCCATAGTTGACGCCTATGCTTACGGCGAGACCTTGTGTGTGCCACTTCCTATCAAAAGACTCACAGGAACCAGTGTTTGGGCTGCAGAAACTTTATGGATTATTAATCATCGTCAATTATCGGTAAAGTTAAGTGGTGTATTTTCAGATACGCAAATAGTCTTTCCTATTTGTTGATCTCTTGTTCTGAATCTTGATATCACATGCCCCTTCAGTTGTAAAAGGTGGCTGACCCCTGGTCAATGGTAACAAAAACCATTGAAAGGTCCTGGAGAAGCAGCAGACACATATGCCTCTAGTCAAGATATAGCTCATCTATCAGGGCCACGAGGGTGGTTATCTGCGCCATATCCAGGACAAAAGCCAGACTGAAATGAATCTAGATAATCAGTTTCATCCAGAAAGACCTGTTATTCTGCAGACTGAAAAAGGTAATTGTTCTGAAATAATAAGTGTCACACCCTTGGTCTTTGTAGTTGCACAAGCTAAATATACCATGCCAAACCTTGTTCTCTTTAATTCTTGATTATGTGACTTCCATTCATCCATTCCATTATGTGACTTCCATTCATCCATCTCCTGCAACGGAATAGTATCATATCTACCCTTGAGGCCAACTAGAATGACAACAAATCTGTCAAGAAGTCAGAGGGCCCTGCCTTGGCTACATAAATGGAATATATGTCAGAACATATAGGATTGCCAGCCTACAGGTGGTGGCTGGCTGGAGATATCCCAGAATTAATTTACAAGTGATCTCCAAGTGACACAGATCAGTTCCCCTGGAGAAGATGGTCACTTTGGAAGGTGGACTCTAAGGCATTATACCCTACTGAACTCTTTCCTCTCCTGAATCCCTGCTCTTCCCTGACTGACACCCCCCCCCCCCAAATATCCAGGAATTTCCCAACCTAGTGCTGGCAACACTACACAGCGAACATAGGGTTCCCAAGTACTTACCGTGATCCGGTGGGGGAAACATGCTCCCCAGCTGGACCATTCCTCCCTGTAACACACCATGCCATTGCCAGGAAGTGATGCCGGGCGATGCTCTGGCAATGGGGCTGGAAACTCGATGGTACCATCGAGTTTCCAGCCCCATTGCCAGAGCATCGCCCGGCATCACTTCCTGGCAATGGCATGGTGCGGCGCGTCTGTTGTCCCCAGCTGAATCACGGTAAGTACTTGGGAAGCCTGAGTGAACAACCGATGTAGAGCATACAAAATAAACGTAAATTCACAATGCAATAAATTATGGCAACACACATCGGGGAAACAATAACGGCCTGTTCTGGTTCACATGTTGAACAATCTTTGTCTGCTTTGGTGGCAAAAGATTCCGGGTCCTGTACAATGTCTCTGTTTCTTCTTGCAAGCAACATTGTTTGACTTGACCAATGATGCTTTCCTAAAAGTAAACTGTCAACATGGATTTCAATCTTATGTCATCATCACCAGGACAGCAAATGACATGAGAAATCCTCTACCATGAAAAACTAGCTGCACTCAGGGGTCGTTTCGTAGAAAAAGAGCTAGGGGAACTCATTAGCATAACTCATTAGCATATGCCACACCCCCTGACATCACCGGAAGTGTGTCATAAGGCCACACCCCCTGACAGCACCGGAAGTGTGTCATAAGGCCACACACCCCGCCCCCAACGGTCCCGGCCGCCACCGCCGGCCTTGCAGCTCCACTGCCGAGCCCCATGAGGGGCCCGGCGGTGGACCTGCAAGGCTGGCGGGAGTGCAAGGAAGCCCCGCGAAGGCCCTCCCTGGCCCCAGGCAGGCAGGGGTGGGGAGAGGCAGGGAGGAAGCAACTTACCCTCCCTCTTCTCCTGCCTCCTCCTGGCTGGATGAGGGCCGGAAGCGGGGCGGCCGGAAGCAGGGGGCGGGGCTTCGTCATGTGCCCCGCCCCCACCTCACCCGGGGGAATTGCGATCCCCCGCGATCCCCTCTGAAATGACCTCTGGCTGCACTGATCTTTTTAGATGCAGAGTAGGCTTTTGATAATTTGAATTGGACCTTTTTTTTAGAATCTTGGAGGATATGGAATTTGTTTTATGAGTAGCTCAATTATTATTTGCCATCTTTTATTTGTCTGTGGATTTATAAGGTCTTTTTCTCTTAATTTTAGGTATACAATTTTGATGATGATTTTGTATTTGTATGTCAATACTAATTGGAAAATGTTTAATTTTAAAATTATTTTATTATGTCTTTCCCTTTTAATTTTATCTTGGTGGAATCTCCACCTTATTCTGTATAGTTGCTATGGCTTTTCTTTGCTAATGCAATAAAGACTGATTGATTGAATTTGGAGAAAATTTTACAAAATGGGTAAAATCGATTTACACATCACAAAAATCACAAATAATTATTAATGGAGATTTGACTAAACCGTGTGAAATACAAAGAGGAACAAGACAAGGTTGCCCATTGTCACCTCTTCTGAATGATTAAACAGAGATGTAAAGATGAAAGAATTCTAGGTGTAAAGATTAAAGGAGAATCTTATAAGAAGAGTGTTTGCAGATGACCTGGTTTGGGTCTTGGAAAATCCTTTTAAGGTCAATAAACAGAAGACTAAGATGTTAACAAAAATATGAAAATATGAGATCAAATATTTGATAAATAAAACAGGTTTTAACATTGAAAATAAGGTAGAATATTTGGGTATTGCCTTGGCAAATATGAATTGTATGTTATTTCAAAATAATTATGTTAAAACTTGGAATAAAATTTAAAAAGATATGTTGAGATGGGAAGCTTACTTCATTGATCAGAGAAAAGACAAAAAGTTTGTTTATTGATGATTGGAATCCCCTTATAAGGCTTATAGACTTTTTGCATGTGAAATAGATAATAATGATTTGATGATCTGTAGGTTTGGTGAATAAGAAATTTAGATAATAGAAAAAGAGAGAGCTTTTCATTGTAAGCATAGAGGAAGGGAAAATTTTGTAATCAAACATGTTTGTTGTAGAAAAAATCGAAAGCCTCCTTTTATATATATTTTTATTTTCTTTTTTCTCTATTCTATGTTTTTGTTATTTCTTACTATTTGTTTGTTCTTCTGTTTAATAACAAAATTAAACTGGGGGGGGGGGAGAAATCCTCTACCACTTTTTCATCATGAACACAGTTAAATTACTTGGAAATCATTGAATATTGTTCCCTGATAAACAGGGGACATGGTGGGCCATATCAGGTCAGGGGCACTGCACAGGAGAGGAGGTAGTAACCTTACCCTGTGATGTTTTCCTGACCTCAAATGACCCCTCCCCATCACAACTGCTCTTTGCCCCCTTGAAGAACACATATATATCATCTCTGTGTTGCCTGTCTGTTTTTCCACAGTAGGCCAAATGGCATCTCGATGGGAGGGAGAGGGAGGATGTTGGATCCATGTACAGATCTTGCACCAATTAGAATACTGGACTAGGATCTGGGAGACCCAGTTTTTATTGGATATTGTAACTCTGCATGCAAGAGGATCTGGGAGGGAAAGGATTAAGAGAATTGGCAGCTGGCCCCACCTTCTCGTGGACTAGATGTTGAGCTTCTTTGGCTGTTGCTTGCTATGACTGTCCGTCCACTTTCCTTCCTCAGAGGCAAAATTTTCCCTCCATTTTTCTTTCCTTTCTGTGACTGAGCTGCCCTAATTATCTGTTTTCTTCTTTCCTGAAGAATTCTGGCTGTCCCACCCTGCCACAGTATAATCTTTTAGCTGTTTGCTCAGCCCAGGAACCTGAGGGGAGGACTGAGAGCCCCCTTTAACTTATATAACACTTAAATGGCACTTGAGAAGTTCCCAAAAACTCTAATACACTTTGAGTATTCTCTGACTCTTTTGGTTTCCAGTACCCAAACCCCTCCTCTTGAAACACCAGTATTTGTCTTGAGTTTTGAGTTTTTAACTGACTTAAGGACTCCAAAGGCAGTTTCTAACCACACCAGACCAAGGATCTCTGCACTCTTCAGAGCTAACTCCCTGTTTGACTGGGCAGGGAAATTTTCCTCTCACTAGAAGATCTATCCCCTTTCTTTGGCCCAAATGGGAGTTTCCGTCTAACTACCCACTTCCCCTTGCCAACTTTGCCAAGTTTTCCTGTCTGTGTTAAACTGCTTTCAGTCAGGGCTGAATTCCAAAACTGTCAGTACTCAGTTCTTCTCAGCTGAAATCAGACTCAACTCAGTCAAAGCAGAAATCTTACTGACTGGGGAATTTCACATTACCCTTTTTAAGCCGCTTTTAAGCCGTTACTGTGCCGTCGTGGAGTAAACCGGTACAGGGCTGCCATTTCACACAGCCTTTCCCCTACCAGTAAGGACCCGTCTCTGAAGCGGTTTGGCATTTCTGACTGCACCACTTTGTTTCTCTGCCCTTTTTCGCCCATGCAGGCGATCTTTTTTTGGGGGGGGAATGTTCGTTTTAGAGTGCTATACCGCTATAGCGCTATAACACAACACCAAAACAGTGCAATAGTGACCCCATTGGAATGCCTGGACCACTGGGATACACGAGATGGCTACAGAGATGGCCTACCACTCACCAACTTCAGCTGACAAAGATACGGGGTTTGCCTCCCTGCCCTTTATACCTGATCCAGCTCTGTGCCAGTCACTTCCCAGCCAATCGTCTCTTGGCATGGATGAATGCACATCAGGCTGGGTCAGCAACATCTGTCTCACCGATCACTGATGCCCTGATCTCCTGCCTAAACCTGCTGTCCAATGAGCATCTTCTCCCCAGCTGGCAACCTGACAATCCATCACCTTCCCCTGACTCACAGTGGGCATGGAAGGCTTATCAACATCCGTCACACCGATTACTGATGCCCTGATTTCCCACTTGAAGCCTGTATCCAATGAGGTACTTGTTTCCAGGTGGCAGATGTAGCCATCTCATGTATCCCAGTGGAGTCCAATGGGGTCACTATTGCACTGTTTTGGATTGCAGTTTTGGTGTTGTGTTATAGCATTCTAAAACGAATGAAAAAAAAAAAGGACGGAGATCGCCCACGGGAAAACAAAGCGGTGCAGGAGGAAGCGCTATGGGGCATTTTACACAGCACCCCATAGCGCTTCAGAAACGGTATAGAAAAGTGAAGACTGCTTGGAAACAGTCTGCAGGTAAAACAGTTCAGAAACTCTTCCTTAATGGGACAGAAGCATTTCTGTTTGGAAGTGAAAATATATTCCGGTAGGGCACCATTACTAAAACGATTCTGTCTGAAATGTCAGACCAGAAACCGTCAGGGAACAATTCCTGAACCGGAATATATCAGCTGTCTGAAATTCCCCACTGTCTCCTCAGCAACTAGTTCAGACGTCTTTCTCTGCTCAGCTAATGCAAACCAATCAGATCTCTTGGAACAGCCTGTCACTCAAGGCTCTCAGGTTTTTGACGAATTAATCCTTCAGAGTCATTTATCTGTTTACACAGCACTTTCAAACATTTAAAAGTGCAGTCTGTCACACTTGCCTTCTGTTTCATCCTCTACAGGACTTCTGCTCATCTCTCTCTTACCTGTGCTTGGAGATGTAGCAAGTTAACCTTTTGAAGTTAATCTGCTCACAATAAGTTAAATGTACTTACATGAATATGTCATGTAAGATGTGCTTCTATGTTTGTAAGTAAAAAAAATTCTCTTGTTACCATTGGAGGCAAATCACCTTTCTAATTTGTTTGAACAGCATCTTCCCCTTATGTCCCCCAGGAAATATAGATAGGGAATACTATGAAAAAGCTTCTGTGCTTCCAACGCAAATGATTTCTTTTTTAACATTTAACTCAATCGTTTTGAACCCTCACTCTCCCATGGAAGCTCATTGGGGAGGGAGGGAGGGAGGGGGGGAGGGAGGGAGAGTGGGCCACAGTGCCAGAGAGCCCACCCCCTCCAGAGCAGCCGTTTCCTCCAGGGGGGGCGGCCTCTGTTGCTGGAGATGGGTCGTAATGGCAGGAGCCTCACTTGAAGGCTGGCACCCCGGCAGCGGGCCAGGACACGGCCTGCACCCCCCCCCCCCCGCCCGCGGGGGCGGCGCTGGGCGCAAGGAAGGAAGGAAGGAAGGAAGGAAGGAAGGTTTGGCCATTAAACTGTACAGGATTTTTCTACAGTGACTGAATAAAACTGGAAAGGACATAGGTTGAAAATACACAAATAAATATACTCCCCTATAAAAATTCCTGTGAAGACCTGGAAAATAATGATCTTCATTGACATGGGAACACTGAAGCAACAAATATGACAATACAGGTTCAGCTATATGAATTTTAAAAAATAGCCTTTACTTATTTTTCTTGCAACCTTTTGCCACCACTGAGGCCACAGCAGCAAAAAACAGCATATGAGGACAAACAAGATTCCGTCTAGATTGTTCTTGGAATCACAGGTGGCTTTAGAAGTCTGCCTTCTGACACAGATGAGACTGGAGTTTGGTGTGATACCCTTTTTCTGAGCACGTGAGGTCAATATTCTTTAGTTTATTTTTCTTTGGAAGACCACTTGGTAACTTGCTGCATTCTCTGAGCCAGAGTTCTGCAGGCTATGATCTTATCTACACTCCTCATCCAGCAATGTGATTTAGGACTTTTGCAAGGTCACTTCATTAAACATCTCCTCCATTGCTACGAACCCTCTGGGAATAATCACTAACTCACTCTGGATGCTGTTCAAAGCTTTCCTGTGTTCTTTGCATGTGGAAAGTCAGCTGAAAAAACCCAGAGCTGGGTAGGCATCACAAAGCAGGTGTGTGTGTGTTTGCACAAGACCTCTAGCAATAAATTGCCCAACCGTGAAGTATCTTCAATTGGAACACTTGGTACAGGAGTTTTGTCCAGGAAGTGGACATGTTTGCTACCTTCTAGAGTTCAGGTACCTTCCACTCTTTCGTATGAAGAAGAGGTGGTTTTTATAACCTGCTTTTCTCTACTCTAAGGAGTCTCAAAGCAGCTTACAATCGCCTTCTCTTCCTCTCCTCACAACAGTCACCTTCCAAGGTAGGTGGGACTGAGAGTGTTCTGAGTGAAGGCAACGTGGCAACATCACTTATGGTGCACACAAGAAGTGATGTTATCACACCAGCGATGTCCGGACAATGCTCTAGTGTTTGGACAAAAACTCTATGATAGAAATCATTTTTACCATTGAGTTTTCCCTCAAATACCAGAGCATCACCATGATGGTGCACCATGATGACATCACTTCCAGCACACACCAGAAGTTATGTAGCCCACATCACCAGTAACATTGCCTGGGCTTCCTTGTCACTCCTCGTAAGCATCCCCCTATCCCCTGCCAGTTGTCAGGAGGGACCTGGAAATGCATGTAGTGATCAGCTCATAGTTTATTAGTGATTCAGCTAAACTCTAAGACAACACAAGCAGGGCTGGAGCCCTGCTCATATGCGTGCAAAACACCCCACCCCACACATACCCACTCCCCGTGATAGGCTATTTACATTCCAACTTCTAAACCATTGGTCCATTCCAGGATCCTGGCTACCCATTGTTCTGGTGACTTAAGCTTAGTCCGTATCCAGGTGCTGTCCTGGCTCAGTACATAACACCTAGACTGGCCAAGGTCACCAAGCAGGCTTCATGTGGAGGAGGAGTGGGGAATCAAACCTGGTTCTCCAGATTAGAGTCTGCCACTCTTAACCACTACACCATGCTGGCTCTTTGCAAAAGGCTTCCTTGCACCTGTACTATTGTAACATGCTCTATGTGTGCCTTTGAAGGCAGCTCAGGAACACTTCTTCACTCAACAAGTCACTAAATTGTAGGATTCACTGTTAATGAACGTAGGAATGGCCACTAGCATAGACGGGTTAGAAAGGGATTTATGGAGGATCAGTCCATCAATGCCTACCATCCATGGTGATGGGAGGGAACCTCCACATCTAGAGGCAGTGGACCACCCATGCTTGAATACATTAACACAGGGTATTTTGGGGCAGGAACGCACAGGAACGGAGTTCCGGCTGGCTCCCAAGTTGGACACGCCCAGCAGGAACTCATTAGCATAATAGGCCACACCCAACAGCAGGAACTCTTTAGGATTGGCTACATTAGGGGTGTGTGGCCTAACATGCAAAGGAGTTCCTGCTACAAAAAAAGGCCCTGGGTTTTGACCACAAACAAGGTAAACAGAATAACAAGCAAAAGGTGGGTGTGGCTGGATAACCACACTTCTGGTAACATGGGGGTGCGGCCTAATGTGCTAATGAGCTGTGCTGTCAGGGGTGTGGCCCAATATGTTAATGAGTTCCTGCTGTTGGGTGTGGCCTATTATGCTAATGAGTTCCTGCTGGGCTTTTTCTACAAAAAGAGCCCTGCATGAACACATGAAGTTGCCTTCTACAGGTCAATACTCTCTAGTCTGACTGGCATCAACTCTCCAATGTCTCAGCAGGTCTTTCCCATCACCTACTTCCAGATCCTTTTAGCTAGAGATGCTGGGGATTGAACCTGGGACCTTCTGTGTGCAAAGCCGGTGTTCTATCACTGATCCACAGCCCAACATTTCTGAAAGATACAGATTCCAAAAGAACATGAGTTCTCCTCAAAACAATCTTCCAAGTGTGGTCCAAGTAGGTTTGCTAACTCCAGTTCGGGAGATTCCTGGAGATTGTGGAGAGGGTGGGTAATAGGAGGGATCTCATCAGGAATGTGATGCTATAGAGTCCACCCTCTGAAGGTACCATTTTCTTTGGAGAAACTGATCTCTGTAGTCTGGGGATCAGTTGTAGTTTCAGGAGAGCTCCAGACCCACCTGGAGATTGCTGACCCTAGATCCAAGGCACTATATTTATCGTCCCTCTTGCCCAATTTAAAATTGTTACAATTAAAAATTGTTTCTTTTCTCCTCTTTGGCCATAAGTATACTCCACAACAGAACTGGGAAGGCTCTCTTACCTAATGGTCTCAATGCAATGCAATTCCATTCTTTCTCTTACGAATGCACCCATACTTGGTTTATGGCACTGCCAGGAATTAAAGGAGACCTTCATCCCATCACTACACAATGCAAGCAAAGGCTATCTTTAAGACTTTCAACAATGCACCATGGAGACAGAATCCAGTGTGTCTGCTGGGGAATGTTTGTGCTGGAATGCATGGTGCCAGCCCCTAGACTGAAAGTCTGTGAAGCCAGAAGTCCACTTCAAGGTGATATTCAGAAAGTCTAAACAAAACTCAACCAATGCACCCCAAAGCCTTGGGTTTTTTAAATAAAAGTATGTGTTGGCAGAGTAATTAACACAGCAATGGTGCACAACCTGATTAAAAAGTAGATAAAGATTTATTTATGAATTAACATACTTGATAGGAAAGAGGAGAGACAGAGGTAGGTTCCTAACTACATCTCTAGCTGAGAGAAAGTAAGACTGAGTGTGGCACTTCTGAGAAGAAGGGGGAAATTGTCCTAAGAGCAGCAATCTGGAGACTGACAAGGAGTGCCACTTAACAGGAGAGCAGGTGCTGACCTCATTATCCTGTCTGTCTTCTTCCTGCCCCCTGCAGGGTCTTCTTCTCTTCTTCTTTGTACACCAGACATTGCCTTTTCCAACAGTATGTCTTCATCTAATGCCAGAAACTAAGTAAGCTCAGTGCCAGGTATCTGAACACGGGGAGAGTGCTCCAAGTAGCTGAGGTGCCACTGCAGAAGAAAGCCCCCATCTCATATGCCAGAGGCACCCAGGGCTGCAGGTTTTCTGAAGATGCTCATAGTAGTTGGGCAGGTTTATAACAGACCCAGGAGGACCTTCTGGTAATTAGACCCCCAGACTCTGAGACTCTGAGAGAAAGGCGGGGTATAAATCCAACTCTCTTCTTCTTCTTCTTCTTCTTCTTCTTCTTCTTCTTCTTCTTCTTCTTCTTCTTCTTCTTCTTCTTCTTCTTCTTCTTCTTCTTCTTCTTCTCTTCTTCCTCTTCTTCCTCTTCTTCCTCTTCTTCCTCCTCCTCCTCCTCCTCCTCCTCCTCCTCCTCTTCCTCCTACTCCTCCACCACCACCTAAGAAGGTCACCTTTTTAAGCTGTTTTTATGGCCTCCTCCTAACCTGAAGATGGCTGTATGAATTAATTTTAGGCTGCTGAGCTGAATGTTGTTCTGTGCTTGTTTTATTTTATTATTCATTTTAAATATTTTAAAGCCACCTTTCCACCCAGTGTGGAGTCCGAAGGCAGCAAACAAGCCTTTTTTTGGCCATCAAGTCGCAGCTGAATTATGGCAACTCCGTGGAGTTGTCCAGGGAAGAGATGTTCAGGGGTGGTTTGCCATTGCTAGCCTCAGCAGTGTAATCCTGGACTTCCTTGGGGGGTCTCCCATCCTAGCATTAACCAGGGCTGGCCCTGCTTAGCTTCCCACATCTGACAAGATCAGGCTAGCCTGGTCTATCCAGGTCAGGGCAGCAAAAACATTAAAGGAAACTTCAAAATACATACATGGTTAAGGTTGCCAGGCAACGCAGACTGATTTGCAGGAAACCAGGCATGGGTAGGGACCAGTGTTCACTCTAAGCTGAGTGAGTGTGAGTTAGCTCACAGTTTTTTAGCCTCCGGCTCACACATTTTTGCCTTAGCTCAGGAAGGATGGCTCCAGAGCAAATTAATTTATGCAGTAGCCAAATCGCTCACTCACAACTTTAATGCCAGTAGCTCACAAAGTAGCATTTTTGCTCACAAGACTCCACAGCTTAGAGGGAGCATTGGTTCCTACATGGGGACAACTGTCAGTGAAGGCATGACATCACTTCTGGGAAAACTGGGAAGTGATGTCCTTTCATTTTTTGCATCAGGCAACATTTTATCAGCAACTCTTCATAATTCTTACCCCTGAATTTGTTTTTGTTTTGTTTTTCCTTATAGAACTTAGATGGGTTTTTTAAACTCTATGCTATCCTCTTGCTTTATCTTTGTTGATATATCTGAAAGGAGCAGCATCAAAAGATACAACAATATTACTGGAAATACTGCAAAGTAGCAACCTTGAAAGAACAGTAATTAAAACTACAGGGTCTACCTATTGTAAGCAAAATAGAGGAGCTAAAAGGAAGTGAAAGAAGGAAAGCAAATTAAGTCTGGAGGAAGCAATCAACCGTTTTCATCCTATTGGAATAACAAACAAGGTGATATGAATGACAATCCTGTAATAGAAAGATGTGTGTTCCTGTTTTTTATGACTGTTCCAAATACACTAACTGTGCTGTCCAGTGTTTATGACTTGGTTTGCCAGTACATTCTACTTTTACTTTAGCCCTTTTCTGACAGCGTAACCATGTTAGCAGGAGTCTGCGATCAGAAGCTCACTCTAGCCACAATGCTCCCCACAAGCACAGTTGGCATTTTGTGTAAAGAGGACAGATTGTCTATGAGAGAAGAAAAAGATTTGGTTTTTATACCCCGCTTTCCTCTACCTTAAAGAGACACAAAGTGACTTACAACCTCCTTCCCTTCCTCTTCCCATAATGGGCACCTTGTGAGGTAGGGGGAGGTGAGAGAGCTCTGAGAGAACCGTGACTGGCCCAAGGTCACCCAGCAGGCTTCGTGCGAGTACATCAGCACACATAGAAAATCTGTGTATTGTCCTCTTCATACAAAATGTCGACTGTGTATGTTGGGAATACTGTGGATAGCACATGCTTCTGTTAGCAGGATCCCTCTACACATGGGCACATCGTCTGAAATGGACTTTTGTTTGAGCCTGTTCTCAAATAAATGAATGATATTTGATCTCGTGCGAAACCTCGTGGTATTTTGCTGGCTCCAGCGATATTCAATGGGGTCAAACTCATGACTTCCTTCAGATCCTGCTTTGTTTCTTTCTGCTTCTGCCATCACCTAACCCCTCCTTCACCTTCTTAAGCCTCGGTAAGGGTATGCTCAGGACACGGCTTTTCATTCTATTGTACTTTGATGGGGAGTAAACACCAACTCTTTTTGTTCCAAGCTGGCTTTCATTTAGATTCTATAACCACAACATGATCAGGGCATTATTCAAATACGTCACGGGTGGGTCTGTCAGAATGGCTTTTCTTCGGGGCAAGTGAAAACACGCCAGTCCTAGAGATATTGACATTGTTGTGAGGGTGGAAGTTTTATAAAGGGTATAATCCCTTAGCTGCAGGAGGCCAGTCCCATCATACAATGACTTGTCAGTGTTGTGTTTTGGTAACATGCTCCATCTGATGTACCGGTGATCAGCCCGACCTTCGGTGGATGTGTTGGCAGCAAGGAAGGTTGGATCACGCAGCAGCCCGAAATGCTGTTCCTGAAAAGGAGGACTTTGCTATAATTATTGGGTCATATCCAGTCAGCTTTTGGGGATCGTGGGACATGCATGGACTAAAACCACATGACATAGGTGTTGTTGTCAGGAATGGAACTGGGTGAGAATGAGTGGAAAAGCTGGCTGGATCTCTTTACCCAGCATCAAAATGGGGAATGTTGTCATGCAGGACAAAAAACATAGGGGGTCAGTGGAGGGGAGCCCAAATGTTTTGCCAACTTCTCTTCTGGATCCCAATGAGGCCTGAAGCAGACGGCTTAATTATAACTGTTCATCAATTAAGGAGTTTCTGCTACAATGCACAACACCTCCTCTTTCTCCTTCCCTGTGAAACTGGTTACAGAAAGCAGGCTTCATGCAGGAATTTGAAATTAGTTTTCAACAGATGATGCTGCATCTGACAATTTGCAGATTTTGACCAGCTTTTTACAACTTCTGGACTAGGAAACCCTACAGGGTAAAAGGCTGTGAATTCTGTTCCCTGCTAGATGATGCAACCCTTCGATTTGATGCAACCTATGGACAAGAAACCCATGGACTACTAGATTGTAAAGTCTGGAACAGAGGTCAAATAGTATCTGCAGTGCCAAATTTTTCAACTGGTTGCAACATCTGGCATGGATGTGCATTCTGACCCTTTGTAGGTGTTAAACATCAGAGGCCAGATCAGATGAACCAGAAAAGACTGACAATCTCTGAGACTCAGAAAACTGGTCCCGCTTTGACAGTTCCTGGGGGTTTTTTTGAGGGGGGGGGAGTTTGAGGTGAAGTTTTCAGAAGATGATCAGCCTGCAAAATAAGGAAGTTACTCCATCTATATATATAAAAGAACGTCCCCTCACCATAAAATCAACGCCCAGGCCAAACCACTGGACCTAGAAACACCAAATTTGGGGAGAGTGCTCCTACCATGACGTAGGTACTCACTAAGAAGGGATTTTTAGAAATTCGACCCCTAAGGGAGTCAAAAGGGGTAAAATGTGCTCCCCCATTGATTCCTATGTGGCTGCCAGGCTGCTGCCTCCTTGCACCCCCCCACTCTCTGATTGGTCTGCTGCAGAGCTCAGTGTTCTGAGGTTAAAAAAAAAACCAGTTACAGGAGACTGCACAGAGCTAATGACAGCTGAGGAAATCAGGAACGGCCAACAACCACCCGTGAGGTGCAGTAATGCTGCTGGCCCAGCCTCTCTGATGGCTTCCAACACACTCCCCCCACCTCCTACACCTAGCAGGTGTTATGTTGCTCGTTCTTGAGGCAGCTGCTGATGTCAACATTATGGGCCGTGCACTAAGGCGGTGGCGGCCCCTAGTTATATGCCTGGCGGAAGAGCTCCATCTTGTAGGCCCTGCAGAACTGCAAAAGGTCCCGCAGGGCCCTGATCTCCTCTGGGAGCTCGTTCCACCAGGTAGGGTCCGCCAACGAGAAGGCCCCAGCCCTAGTAGCAGCTAGCCTGGCCTCCCTCGGGCCAGGGAGGGTCAACCGATTTTGAGACCCAGACCGTAGTGCTCTCTGGGGTATATATGGGGAAAGGTGGTCCCGTAGGTATGTCGAACTCCGGCCATATAGGGCTTTTAAGAGAGTTGGTTTGTTCTGTACTGTTGAAAGGTAAATTGTTTGGAATCTGTGATAAGAAGAAAAGGAGAATTTAAGAGGAATATGATCTCCTCACACAGTGCCAGCAAAATCTGCCGAAGTATGTTAACTGATCCTTGTGTGAGAAATGCCACAAGGAAATTGGCACTGTTCTTGAAAACAATATGGGGGGGGGGTGTCTCACACAAATGCAGCCATTCACGAAATTCATTACCTAAGAGGGGCCCTATATAACCATCAGAGATGAAGCTTTCTGAGGACACAATTCCCAAAGTTTTTGTGTTTTTTTAAAAAACCTCACAGTTTACAATATAGTCTAGTGCTTTTAAGGAGATGTTGTGAACGTTTGGTTTTCTAGTGGGCAGCCAGCAGTATTCTGCAAGCCAGGACTCCTTCTGCCTGTCAAGGGGCTCACTCCAGAGGTGCCTTAAGGACTACCCATGTATCAAAACAGCATGTATTTTAGCTTCTGTGTAAATGGTTTCTGTTTTGTCCTTGGTATTTTGATTTTATTTGGCAACTTTTAGTTTCCCCTGTGGAACACACCAGGCATCAGCTTGGTGTTGAATGGGTGATGCTCCCAGCCCACTGACTCTGGCCTTCGGTTTCTCCAGACATGTTTTGTGCCACCCTGCTGCTGTTTCCCATCAAGGCAGGCCTCGTCATAGGGTTTCCAGTCCCCAGAGGGTGCCTAGAGAGCTCCTGGCCTCCAGATGACAGAGATCAGCTCTCCTGGAGAAAATGGCTACCTCAGAACTTGATCTCTATGGCACTGTACCCTTCTGAAACCCCTCCCCTCCCTAGCCCCACCTTTCTCAGGTCCTACCCCCAAAATCTCCTGGAATTTCCCAGGCCAGAGCTGGCAACCCGACACAGCAAGCTGCCAGTCGCCCACTGTCAGCCTAACCTACCTCTCAAGGTTGTTGTGTGGATAAAATGGAGGAGGGGAGAAGGATATAAGCTGCCATGCCACCATCCCTCTATTTCCCCCATACACCGCCATCTCCATTTAGCATTCCTCTCTCTTCATTGGCTCACTTCCAGCTTCAATGTCATGAAATAGCTTTACTTTTTGTCATTTTATTTATTTGCTTCCTTTATACTCCCCACCTTTCCCCCTAAGGGGCCCCCAAAGCAGCTTATATCTGGGGTTGCCATCCTCTAGGTAAGGCCTGGAGAGCTCCCAGAATCACAACTGATCTCCAGACTGGAGACATCAGCTCCTCTGCAGAAAATGGCGGCTTTGGAAGGTGGGTCTCCCACCTAAACTCCAGGAATTTCCTTTCCTGATCAGGCAGGTGGAGCTGAGAGGGCTCTGAGAGGACTGTGACTGGCCCAAGGTCACCCAGCTGGCTTCATGTGGAGGAGTGGGGAATCAAACCCAGTTCTCCAGCTTAGAGTCCGCTGCTCTTAACCACTGCACCAAACTGGCTCTCACTATGGAAACATAGTGAAGCCACAACAAAATATCAGCTTTCTTAATACTTTATTTGTTAACACTGACTTTCAGGGCAGATAACTTAGTTTGAAAAAGAAAATCTGACACTTCTGCCCAAAAGGCAGGGTTGCCAACTCTGGGTTAGGAGATATGTAGATATTTTGGGGGTGGAGCCTGGGGAGGGTATGGGTTGGGAGAGGGGGGGGGACATCAACAGAGTATAATGCTATTGAATCCACCCTCCAAAGCAGCCATTTTCCCCCAGGGAAACTGATCCTTGTTGTCTAGAGATCAATTGTAATAGCGACCGATCTCCAGGTGCTACCTGGAGGCTGGCAACCCTACCACAAGGGCTAGAACCAGGGTTGTCCTGACCTTGTTCTGAATAGTTTGTAGGACCAGCACTCCCTCAAGCCACTAGCAAGCAAGTGAAGCGGTTTCTCTCCCCCATCTCCTGCTTGTACAGAGGCTGCCTTCTGGGTTGTCCATAACAATCTGGTTTGGGGACTTTTCCTCCAAAAGGAGAAAATGGACTTTTTTCTGTTTGAAAGCTGAGGGGTTCTGATAGGGGAACCAAAACCTCCCGTAGAAAGTCAACGTAAACAAGAAAAAAGGTGCTGAGTGAGATCAAGGTGAACTGTTGTACCCATGCTGCATTTCTATAACAGATCGTGAAAAGGCACAAGCCATTAATCTAACATTCTATTACCAGGACCTGCAAAGAGCACGTTCTAATTAGTCCCTTTCCCAGTTTGCTAGCAGTTGTTTTCTTGAACTGAACTCTTCCCAGAGAAACCCACAGCCCCATCAGCTGGGTGCAGACCCCAGTCCACTGTTAGGTGTAATCAGAGAGCCAGTCTGGTGCAGTGGTTAAGTGCGAGGACTGGGAGAACCGGGTTTGATTCCCCACTCCTCCACTTGCAGCTGCTGGATGACCTTGGGCAGGCCATAGTTCTGTCTAAGCTGTTCTCTCAAGGACAGCTCTGGAAAGAGCTCTCTCAGCCCCACCTACCTCGCAGGTTGTCTGTTGTGGGGAGGGGAAGGGAAAGGAGTTTGTAAGGCGCTCTGAGACTCCGAGTGAAGGGCGGGATATAAATCCAATCTCTTCTTCTTCTAATAGCAGTGCAATCCTAAACGGAGTTATGCTCTAAATCCATTGATGTCAACAGCCTCAGAAGGGTGTTATTTTGCTTAAGAACACTGTTATGTATTGGGATTGAATCATTCCTGATTGAATCACCCCAGAGACTGGCTGAGCAATAGCCTACCAGGATTCTGAAAGTAACCAATCTAGTTGTAATGTTATGTAAATAGCCTATCACTGGGAGTGGGGTGTGTTTGGGTGTGGCAATTTCATGCTATTTAACAGAGTTGGGGCTCTGGAGTCTTGTATTGCTCTTGCTGGAATCACAAATAAAGTTGAGCTGATCACTAGACTCGAACCTGCTCATCCATGGAACCCATGATTTGACAAACACATTCATAACTCATATACAAATATAAAAATACAAAAATACAAAGGCTGATAAAATAGACCTAATGCGTTTCGGCCTTCACAGGCCTTCCTCAGAGGTCTAATACAAATAGAACATGTTGGCTAATATGTAAAAAATATATACAATCAGACATATACAGAATATGGAATAAAGACCAGAAAAACAATTGTTTCAAAGTTTAACCACTGGGCAAAAATACAAATGAAACCTCCAGTGCAATCACATGTCCAGTAGTACTTCTCTCTGGTCAACTATATTTTCTCCTGAGATTGTATAGCCAAATGTTCCCAATGTATTGTTCCTTAAGTGAAGGCCGAAACGCGTTAGGTCTATTTTATCAGCCTTTGTATTTTTGTATTTTTATATTTGTATATGAGGTATGAATGGGCCCTTATTTGTTATTTTAATTTGTGTTTAATAAATATATGTATATATTGTTATGTTTCATAATTAGATTTTTAGAGTTGGCCCTCTTCTATTCCTGACTAACCTTTTTAGGTTCTGAATTCTAGGTTTTAGGTTCAGTTTTTTTCTTTCCCCTTTTTTTGTCCTTACTACCTAGAGTGCATACCAGCCCAAGCACGCAAGTGATCCGAATGAAACGATCGTCTCTACATCTTAAACAAACGCAAGTAAAAATGGGAGTGAACTCACGAGTTAGCAAGCAACCGCCTAAATCCCGAGAGTAAAGCCGCCCCCAAATCCCAAACAAGCGGAAGGGGGAGGGGAATCCCGATCCAGAAAAAAACTGAGTTAAAAGCAAGGACGGAGAGGGCAGCTTGAAGGAAGCAGATTTTGACTGAGTGTGCTGTGGATTAGCAAGAAAGCACTTATTACCAGACCTTCAGAGACTTCTGAATTTTTTTTGCTAACTGTAAACAATGATGCAGTGAGCAGAAAGAATGGCAGTGAAATCGAAACTTACACCAAAAACTGCCAGCACATCATCTTCAGGTTACTAAACTGGAAGTAACCATAGACTTTCCTAAAATTATTCCTGCAGCTTTGTGCCCTCTACTGGACCAGATGACCAACCCCAATGACAAGTTTGATATGTTACAAAAGGAGCTCAAAGAAACTTCAGCAAAAACAGAGAAGTTAACCAAGAAGCTGAAAAAAGTTGACATTAAGTCCAAAGACTTTGAACAAAGACTGGAGGTAGTGGAAAAAGAAAAAATCTCTGAGAGTCAACAATTGCTACTTCTTCAAATGGAAAAATCAGCATATGTCCTGAGATTTCAAAACATTCTGGAGCAGAATGGAGAGAACCTGAAAGAGATTTTAAGTGAAGAGCTCGCTCCCATGGTAGGCTTAACAGCGGAAGTGATACAAAGTGATATGGATATGGTATATAGTACTTATCCAGAATTTATTTAAAAAAAACAAGCTACCTGGGGAAGTATATGCAAAATTCTCAAAAAGGTCAATGAGAGACTTAATTTTGAAGGCAACAAACGGAATTGTCTTGAAAATCAAAGGAGAACAAATCAAAGTCTTAAAAGACATTCCATTTGAGATCAGGAAAAGGAGACAATACAAAGACTTAACACTGTTTTTGCAAAATCATACCACTCTATACAGATGGATATTACCGGAAGGCCTTATCTTCAACTACAATAGGAAAAAGAAAAGATTGACTCTGTTTTTAAAGTGAAAATATTCCTGAAGCAACAACAGAAAGCGAGTGACAGATCTGGGAAAGTGGAAAACAACAAAGATGCAGAAGAAAAAGATAAAAGGGGTGAAGTTCTGACAATGCCGTGAACAGCTGGGCAGAATCCTTTGACCTGGAAGCAGAATTAGGGGCTGCTACTCCTAAACCTTTAAAAGTTAGACTGGATTTTGATAAGAAACGCAGAGGAAAGAAATAAGCAAAATAGAGTAACTTTGAAAGTCTGATTTTTATTATTAACTGGTTATCTTAAAGCTAAGAAACACACACTTTAGCCAAGCAAGATTGTGTTTGCTCACTTTATACTTTTATATTTTCATAGTATTAACTCTAATGTATTACTATTTGAGTAATAGGGAAATATTGATTATTTTGAATTTATGTATTAATGATCCTTGCTACTTGTAGGTTTAGAAAAAGCAATAAAAATGTTTTGTTTTGTTTTTAAAAGAAATGTTCTGGAAAGCATTGGAGACTGCTTTTCCCCTTTCAGCAAATGCTTATAGTTGGTGGGCTTTGATGCAAAAAAGGAGAGGCTATGTGGACATCTTGATAGAAAGGTGATACAAAGGTCGTGATATAAAGGTCACATGTAGCGGTGAGCGTATTTTGGCTCGCCTGCAGAGCCAGATGGATCCGGTGCAGCTCCAGATGGCTCTGCGGGGGATCTGATGCCCCCTGGCGGCTCGCTAGATGAGCTTGTGGAGGACTGGAATAGTCGGCTCTCTGCAGCCATCGATGAGATCGCTCCACGGCGCCCTCTACGCCCCCGCACTAAGCTGGCTCCTTGGTGTACCCAGGAGCTACAGCTGATGAAGCGGGAGCTCAGACGGCTAGAGAGACGATGGCATCGAACTCGTGACGAAGCAACAAGAACATCTTATAGGACGTTTATGAAAGCCTATGAGATGGCAGTCAAAGCTGCAAAGAAGGATATTCTATAAGATGGCAATTGCATCCGCTAGCTCTCGCCCAGCCCAATTATTTAGGACGATTCGGTTGATAACAGCTCTGCCACAGGGCAGACCAAATGCTAGGGAATTGGACATTGGCTGTGAGGCATTTGTGAGCTATTTTGCGGATAAAGTCTTGGTGCTCCGCCGCAACCTCCCCACCACACTTGAAACAGTGAGCGAGCTTGAAGCCCATTGCATGTCTTCGGTTTCGATCCTGGATCGCTTCAGCCCTCTCAGCCTTGAGGAAGTTGACAGTCTACTCGCAGCTGTGCGCCCATCCTCTTGCAGTCTTGATCTGTGCCCTTCCTGGCTTATTAAATCTGGCCATGAGGGGTTTCGAGGTGCCCTAAGGGAGATTATCAACAAGTCCCTCTTAGAGGGGCAGTTCCCTGGGGCACTCAAGGAAGCGATAGTCTGCCCTCTCTTGAAAAAAACATCTTTAGACCCGGCTGCTATCTCCTTATTGTTATCTTGTTTTTTTAAACTGTTTCCTCTATACATGGGTTGGATGCTGGTTTTTAGTAAAGGGGGGGGGGCTTCTCTCAAGTTCTTATGTAAAACTCTATAGCTTTTAGGCACGTGCTAGAGAGTTGCCCAGCAACATGCCAGCACTTCCGGGTCATGCTGGAAGTTACATCATTGCACAACAGTGACAATTGCTTCCCCCCCTCATTTGAGTGGCCTGCTTCTGCTTGCTAACCAGTTAAGTGTTGCTGGACAGGGGCCAAAATTGGCTGGAGTTTGCTGTATGACATTTATACCCCACTGAGGTTGGCCACACTCCCTTTCCAAACCACACCCTCACCAGGCTCCAAATTTCCAGGAATTTCCCAGCCTGGAACTGGCAACCCTATGCATCCACACACAGGGAGTGGGTCTTCATTATGAGATATAGTGGTGATATTAGCATCCAGTGTAGATAATGGACAGATCTGGAAAATTTCTTTTGTGGCCTCAATTTCATAACAAGCTGAGGACTCAGGAGTCACTCAAGTTAGGAGAGCAGAGGCCTAACCTCCCTGGAGGCCCTGTCCCCGAGTACTTTTCTTTGAGATTAGCAACATTTCTGCTATTGGAAATGATAATGGGAATTCTGTGGAGGAGGTGGGAAGGGGGACAGTATTGGGGGAGAGGGTTAGCTTATAGGTGGCAGCAGAAGATTTTGTACTTCTTGATGACACGGACCTTTTTCTGTTCAAATTTGTTCTATACTGCAGCTAAGATTCCCATTCTCACTTTCTCTGTGGGTTGTTACAGACAACCGGTTTAGTTCATGGTAGATATTTGTTTTTTAAATTGCTTGGGGTTTCTTGTTCATCTGTTTTCCTGAAACTGTAAGTTGCTTCTGCCACAGTCTTGTGTACGTCAAAGTTCAGGATCTTTCCTAACATGTTTCCCCACTTATATCACAGTCAAGTTGCTGACAATCAGTAGCTGGTAATATTGTGTGGAGAAAGTATTCCTTCCAGCCCCACAGTTCCATGGCAAGAGTTCTGGAAGAAACAGTTTGACTTGTCTGCAATGTTTTGCGATATTTTTCTGATTTCATAATACTTAGTGCTGTTTATGCATTGAGCAATTTTCGTGAGGGTTTGTACGTATTAGCGTTTTCTTGATCTATATGCAGAAAATATATAGTAAACTGAATTAGATTTTGATCAAGGTGGAGTAAAAAATGGTGGAACATTAACCATTTGTGGTATGCTCCACCTTATTGGCAGAAAATAGCAAAGACCTGAAACAACTACTGATGAAGACCCCTTCCAGTCTGGTTTCCGACAGCCATGGGACGGAGACAGTAGTGGTCGCCCTCCCAGACGACGCTCCAGAGGCATCTGGATCAGGGCGGTTCGGCAGTATTGTTGTTGTTAGACCTGTCGGCTTTGCCCATGTGGCGTGGTTCAACACGGTCGCCCACCAACTACTGATCGACCGCCTTGCTGACACCGGGATTCAGGGGTTTGACTTGCAGTGACTCTCCTCATTCCTTCAGGGTCAGGGTGACCATCGAGGAACAGCTGTCCAGAAGACACCCGCTAATTTGCAGAGTGCCCCAAGGAGCAGTGCTTTCCCCCATGTTATTTAACATCTATATGCGCCCCCTTGCCCAGATTGCCTGGAGTCACGGACAAATGACACCCAGCTCTATCTGCTGCTGGATGGCCAGTCTGACTCTAGTCTGGAAGATCTGGACCTGGCGTTGAAAGCTGTGGCTGGTTGGCTTAGACTGAGTCGACTGAAATTGAATCCGACGAAGACGGAGGTACTGTGCTTGAGTCAGAATGGTCCATGGTTAGGGATCCCACTCCCGACCTTGGATGGGGCACCATTGGTACCAGTGCTGGAGGTTAGGAGCTTGGGAGTGCTCCTGGATGCTTCCTTAACTATGGAGGTCCAGGTAGCAGCCACTGCGAAGTCAGCCTTTTACCACCTACAGCTGATCAAGCAGTTGGTTCCCTTCCTTGAACGCAATGACCTGGCAACATTGATCCACACAATGGTCACCTTGAGACTGGATTACTGTAATGCTCTCTACATGGGGCTGCCCTTGTCCCAAATCCGGAAGCTGCAGCTGGTGCAGAACACAGCGGCCAGGCTGCTACTGTGTCTCCCTATGCGGGAACACATCCAGCCAGCACTGAAAGCACTTCACTGGCTGCCTATAGCATACCGAATTCGGTTCAAGGTGCTGGTTCTTACCTTTAAAGCCCTATATGGTCAGGGACCTACATACCTAAGGGACTGCCTTTCCCCACATGTTCCCCAGAGTGCACTAGGATCAGGGTCCCAAAATTGCCCGGCCCTACCAGGCCCTAAAGAAGCCAGGCTAGCTGTGATGAGGGCCAGGGCCTTCTCAGTGGTGGCCCCGCACTGGTAGAATGAGCTCCCGGATGACATCAGGGCCCCACGAGACTTTTTACAGTTCCACAGGGCCTGTAAAACGAAGCTCTTCCACCAGGCCTTCGATTAGGGAGCCGCCCCTTCTAATACTGAGGCCCTGGCCCCAACACCAACATCAATTTAAATATTGTGATCAATAGCCTGACAAGCACCCAGACTACGTCGGTAGTTCATTACCTTGGGTGCTGTGAATACCGCCATCATCTATGAATGTACTAGCACTTTAAGAGATGTTTTATTATTGTATTATTGTGCTTTTATTTAATTCTGTGTTTTTAGTTGTTTTGACATGTCTGTAAGCCGCCCTGAGCCTGCCCCGGCAGGAAGGGCGGGATACAAATCAAATGAATGAATGAATGAATGAATGAATGAATGAAAGGAAGGAAGGAAGGAAGGAAGGAAGGAAGGAAGGAAGGAAGGAAGGAAGGAAGGAAGGAAGTGCCAAAGCAGGATTACAGGTGAACATCAAAAGAAATGAGTACTGAAGAATCATACAGCTTTAAGGCTGACAATGAAGAAACTGAAATTGGCTGAATCACCAACCAAAGGACAGGTTGCAAACAAGAAATCAGAAGGAGATTGAGACTTTGAAGGGTAATTCAAGTTAATTCATATTTGGGTATTCCCTGTGTATGGATGTGAAAGTTGGACAATGAAGAGGACTGACAAGGAGAACATTCATTTGAACTGTGGTTCTGGAGGAGAGTTTTATGGATAATATGGATCACCAAAAAGACAAATAAGTGGGTTCTTGGTCAAATCAAGCCTGAACTCTCCCTAGAAACTAAAATGACTAAACTGAGCTTATCATACCTTGGTCACAGGAGAATACAAGACTCACTGGGAAAGACAATAATGTTAAGAAAAGCTGAAGGCAACAGGAAAAGAGGAAGACCAAACATGAGATGGATTGACTCAATATAGGAAGCCAAAGACTTGAGCAAGGCTGCTAACCTGGGCCCCTCTACAAATTTCTGCAGATTCCTAGAGCTTTCTTATGTCACTCCCAGAAGCCCCCCATGTCCCCACCCCCATGCCCCTGCAGCTGGCATTAGGAGCCCCCAACCCTCCTGCCAAGTGTGTACACTTAATTTTGAGTGTAACGTATAAAGGGAACATTACAGTGGTAGTTTTTCTTCAATTTATTTTTCATTTTGCAGAGGCAGGGTGCATGTACACAAAGGTGGTATCAAACCCACATAATCCAAGGAGTTAAAAAATGCAAGAGCAACAGCTATGATTGAATTTTGCAAAAAGAGCCACAAGATTCTGCATTGTGGCCATTTTAGCAGACTTTTAAGCAGCAGGCAATCTTCCCTGTATGGTAAAACGGTTGCCTGTATGTGAATGGGGCATTGCTATATTTAAATACACAGGACTAGTATGGAGTAATGTCTCGTTTGGCCTGTAAACGGGCAGTAAGCAATTTTGTGCCTCTTTCCAGGTTGAGAAATAAATGGAGATATTGGGAGTGGGGCCTGGGGAGGGTGGGGTTGTGGGGGGGGGACTTCAGTGGAGTACATTGCCACAAAGTCCATCTTCCAAAGCAGCCAGTTTCTCCAGGTGATCAGTTGTAATTCTAGGAGATCTCCAGCCACCACCTGTAGGATGGTAACCCTACCTGTCAAAAGGAATCCTGAAAAATAAAGCAAACATTCTGCAACCTAGGAGGGATTGTACTGGTTACACCCAGGGTATATATTGGTTAAATCTCTCACTCAGGAACTAATTTCTCTGAAAACATTGTGCTTCCTAGATCTGGATTTCTTACAGTGAAGAAATGAAGTAAGTTGTTGCAACATCAACTGCCCCCCCCCAAAAAAAGGTCTTGCCTCCCCCTGGATCTATACCAGGGGTCAACAAACTTACCTTTAATTTTTTTAAAAAAAAATTACTTCAGTTTGGTGTAGTGGTTAAGTGTGCGAACTCTAATCTGGGAGAACCGGGGTTGATTCCCCACTCCTCCACTTGCACCTGCTGGATGACGTTGGGCAAGCCGTAGTTCTGTCAGAGCTGTTCTTGAAAAAGAGCAGTTTCTCTCAGAGCTCTCTCAGCCCCACCTACCTCACAGGGTGTCTGTTGTGGGGAGGGGAAGGAGTTTGTAAGTCGCTCTGAGACTCCCTTGGGTAGTGAAGGGTGGGGTATAAATCCAATCTCCTCCTCCTCCTTCTTCTGGGGAGGTACAATAATAGACCAACCAAATTATGTATTTACTTCCTTTATACCCTACTTTTGTCTGCAATGAGGATGCAAAGTGACTTGCATCATTCTCTTCTCCTTCGTTTTATCCACACACAAAAACCAGGGCGGTAGGCTAGCCAGAGGGTACGAGTGGCCTACGGTCACCCATTGAGCTTCTAAGGGCAGATTAGGGATTTGTATCTGGATCTCCCTAGATCCCTGTCCAGCATTCTAACCACTACAACAATGAAGCAGCATTTGGTTTCATGCCTCAGTATCAGGTGGAGACATCTTAGAAATGTTGGAATTCCAGGAGAACAACACAAGCAAATGCCACCATAAACTTGGCTGGGAGAGGAAAAATGGGGGCAGAGGGCGGGGGGGGGGAGTGATATTGGTTATGTTGCAATGTCACTTCCAGGGAAAATCCAGGAGTGACATTGGGTAGCTCTGGGAATCGCCACCCTAGAGCTTACTTATTTGCCCTTTGCCTTGTGGGGGAAAAAGAAACATTTCTAAAATGATTGCCAAGCAACTTCAGAAAATGGGAGTGCATCCTGTTCAGATCTATATCCATAAGTGGATAGAACTGGTCCCCTTCCACCCCGCCCCCCCCCCCCCAAGCTGACTCCTGGCATACTAAAGGAGCATGCAGCATAACTAGAATGCTGAGGTTGCTTCAAATCAACCTAACTGCTTTGCAAATGTCACTGCTGCTTTCATTTGCCGTTACTCATTTATTCAGGGCCAAGAAGAACAGCTTTCCACCTAGAATCCTGGAGGAGTTTTTGCATTCTCTGCAGGATGAGACTTGGCTCTTTCACTCGAGTCGTCTACTCTGCCAGGACCTTTCTATCAGACACCTGTTCACAGTTTAAGGGACAAAGTGGTTGGAATTCTAGACCAAGCTACTGTCTCATCCCTGGCAAAAGGATGCTGGAGCGCCTGAGAAAAAACCTTTGATCTAATGAAGGTCTATTCGCAGAACCTGTTTATACCAGGGCTAAAATGCACCAAACAGAAGGGGTGCCATGCAAGAGACTGACTCATTTCAGACATAATGTAAAACTGTAGTTTAAACATTTCGGTTAGTGTGGTTGTCTGAATGCAGGCCACTAAGCTAGCTATACAGCTGGAAACCCAAATCTAAAACTATGGTTTGAAACTGTTTATTAACCACTGTTAGTTTTAACTATGGTTTTGTGTGACATAGAGACATGGGCCTTCCTGGCTTGTTTCCTGATGATGCCTGGCCAGAGCAAAGAGGATACATAAGAACATAAGGGAAGCCAATGTTGGATCAGGCCAAAGGCCCATACAGCCCAACACCCTTGTCACACAGTGGCCACAAATACCAGTGCCATCAGGAGGTCCACCAGTGGGGCCAGGACATTAGAAGCCCTCTCACTGTTGACCCCCCCCCCCCAAGCACCAAGAAGACAGAGCATCACTTGCCCCAGAGCCCCTATCTATACCTTGTGGCTAATAGCCACTGATGGACCTCTGCTCCATATGCTTATCCAATTCCCTCTTGAAGCTGTCCAGCATTTGTTGAGTTAAGCCAGTATCTGAGTGATCATTTATGAGCAGAATCCTGTTTTCACAAACTAACCGCAGTGACAATAAACCATCCTTTTGCATCATGTCTGAATTGAGCCAGTGAAAGATCAGACACCACATCAGGAGGGACTCCCGCTTCCAGCTGGGGCCCAGGAATCTCCCAGAATTACAAGCTGATCTCCAGACTACAGAGATCAGTTCTCCTGGAGAAAATGGATGTTTGGATAAAGTGGACTCTCTAGTACTGTACCCCACTGAGATCCCTGTCCTCCCCAGGCTCCATCCCCAAATCTCCAGGAATTTCCCAAATTAGAGTTGGCAACTCTACGGCCCCTGTCCCCCCCACCTGTGACTGGGGAGACCTGGTCACACCAGCACTCCTTGAGGAACTTAATACCGAGATCCAAGGGGGGGAAGGCAAAAGCAGACTTTTTTTGACTCCCAAGTTCCTCTCAGTAGTTTGACCTCCCCATGTCTCCCTCTTGAGTTTGTGATATGGCCATTGCTTTTGTGGCCGCTGACAGCCAACCCCCCGTTTCCCCATCCTGCCCAGTATCCCACTGGTTGCCAGGCCTCAAACACACTAGAATTAGTGTGGAAAGTATCAGTTGCTGGTGCTGGGAAGAGCTAGAAGACTTGCCGTCTGCCATGGTGAAGAGAAGCCTGCCCCCAAATATCTAGTGCTGCCTGTCTCTGTTGGCAGGTGGGCGCCCTTTGGTCGGGCAAAAGCTAGTCCGTCAAAGCCACTATGGATATTAAAAAAACAAAAAACAAAAGCAGCAGTGGGAGTTAGAGGACTGAGGAGACAACATACTGTATTCAACCAAAAGGAAGACTAGGTTTCTTTCCAGGTGTGCTGTCCAGAAAAAAAGAGGGTTGCCTTACACTCAGACTTCTTTTGAGTAAATAAACATCAGTGGTTTCTCAGGACCTTCACAGCATTTTTTAAAAATATTATTGCCAGAGTATATCCATGCCACAAAGCCAGATTTCCAAGAACTGTGACAGAATTAGCCTCTCTCTTATGTTTCCTAAACAAAAGCCCCACCACCACGGCGCCCAGGCCTGCCCAGATGCATAAGTTGTAGCTCTTTTCACGGCCAGGAAAGAACATGAACCATCTGTCTTGCCACTTGGCCACGCTTGAGAAAAGCAGACTTTGCCGATCTCTTTAAAGAAACTGGAAAACCAGCCAAGAGGCAGCTCCGGCTCCTGTGGGACCACACTCAGCCATCTTGACTGTTCCTCGTTTAATTCCAACTCGGAGCAAAGCCCACCTACGGCCATTAGACCCATTCTTCGTATTACACAGAATGAGCTGACGGAATTCTAACATATCCCCCTGCTATCCCCCATGAGAGCCAGTTTGGTGTAGTGGTTAAGAGCACAGACTCTAATGTGGGAGAACCAGGTTTGATTCCCCACTCCTCCACATGCAGTTGCTGGTGGGACCTTGGGTAAGTCGTAAGTTCTTTCAGAGCTGTTCTCCCAAGGGCAGTTCTCTCAGAGCTCTCTCAGCCCCACCCACCTCACAGGGTGTCTGTTGTGGAGAGGGGAAAGGAAAGGAGATGTAGGCCGCTCTGAAACTCCTTCAGGTAGTAAAAAAGGTAAAGGTTCCCTTGCTCGAAAGCTAGTCGAATCAGACTCTAGGGTTGTGGTGCTCATCTCTGTTTCAAAGCGCTGTCCGAAGACATTTCCGTGGTCATGTGGTCGGCATGACTAAACACCAAGGTGCACGGAACGCTGTTACCTTCCTACCGAAGTGGTACCTATTTATCTACTTGCAATTTCTTGCTTTCGAACTGCTAGGTGGGCAGGAGCTGAAACTAGAGACGGGAGCTCACTCCGTCATGCGGCACACTTGGTTCTCGAACTGCTGAACTACCGACCTTCCACAGCCTGCAGTTCAGTGTCTTAACCACTTGAGTCACCGCAGCTCTTCAGGTAGTAAAGTTGGGCTATAAATCCAATTTCTTCTTCTTCTTCTGACATATCCCCCCCTTTCACATTTTTTGCCAGGATCACCTGTAGTGTAAGAACTAAAGGATGTTTCCGGATGAAGTGGGATTGAGTTGCGAGACAAGCAGTTAATAAGCTACAGAGACCGAGCTCATCTTTGTCCGGAATGCCCTGCTGCTGTGCTTGAGCTGCAACCCCAATACAGAACCAACTGTGATTCAAAAAGGGAATTCAAGGAGTAAGTCTAGGCTGCAACTCTATGCAGAAAAGTTGGGTTTTAAAAAAATTAAACTGTGCCTCTGTCTAATCCTGTGCTGCCTCTCAGTTCTCATGCCTGTTCTTCTGGATACATTGGTTTGGAAAATATTTTTCAAAGCAACATATCAGGAACTCTCCTATTGGTCTTATCCATCAACCTGAGCACTGCTGTTAAGAGTGGAACTCCTCTGTTGGGAATCTCCAGAATCGATGGCACCTTTTTGTCTAGCAAACATAGCTTTCTCCTATAGCTTGTCCCTGAATATCCCCGACTAGTCTGATCTCATCAAGAGCTTGGAAGCTAAACTGGGTCAGCCACAGTTAGGACTTAGATGGAAGACCACCAGGATGATTGGGGCTGCTGTGCAGAGGCAGGCAGTGGCAAACCACCTCTGCTCATCTCTTGCCTTCAAAACCTCATGAGCCTGGGGTACCCATGAGTCAGATGTGACTTAATGGCACACAATTATTAAGGGAACCAGTTTTCTTTGACCTGAGGCCATATTCAAGCCCTGTAAATAAACTTCACTGCCTTTTTCCTGTATGGAGACCCACAGTGGCTTACCTCATTCTTCTATTGTACAAACCAAACAACATAAGAACATAAGAACATAAGAGATGCCAGTGTTGGATCAGGTCAAAGGCCCATCCGGTCCAACACTCTGTATCACACAGTGGCCAGAAATACCAGTGCCATCAGGAGGTCCAGCAGTGGGGCCAGGACATTAGAAGCCCTCCCACTGTTGACCCCCCCCCACGCACCAAGAAGACAGAGCATCACTTGCCCCAGAGCCCCTAGCTATACCTTGTGGCTAATAGCCACTGATGGACCTCTGCTCCATATGCTTATCTAATTCCCTTTTGAAGCCGTCCATGTTTGTAGCCGCTGCCACCTCCTGTGACAGTGAATTCCATGTGTTAATCACTCTTTGGGTGAAGAAGTACTTCCTTTTATCCGTTCTAACCCGGTGAGTGCAGGTTAGGCTGAGAGTAGGTGAGTGGTCCTGGGTCACCCAGCAAACTTCCATGACAAAGTGGGGATTTGAACCTGGGTCTCCTAGATCTTAGGGGCTGCAGTGGCTCAGAGGTTAAGATGCTGAGCTGCAGACCAGAAGGTCGGTAGTTCAGCAGTTCGAGACCCGAGTGTGCTGCATGACAGAGTGAGCTCCAGTCTCTGGCCCCAGCTCCTGCCAACCTAGCAGTTCGAAAGCAATGAATTGCAAGTCGATAAATAGGTACCGCTTCGGTGGGAAGGTAACAGCGGAAATGTCCTTGGACAATGCCGGCTCTTCAGCTTGGAAAAGGAGATGAGCACCACCCCATAGAGTTGGATTCGACTGGCTTTCAAGCAAGGGAAATCTTTACCATTACCTCCTAAGATCCTAGTCCTGTGTTGTAGCCACTACAACACTCTGGTTTCTCTTGCAATATTTTCATTTCCAATTTTTCTTTTAAAAACCACAGCGCCATTCAGAAATAATTACACGGACCATCCAGACCGTATGCAGTTACTTAAGAGCGATGAGTTATCACATTAATAGGGGAAAGATATATTATTTTAAAAAACCAGAAGATTGCAGGAAGCCACACTGGTCCAAAGCGAAAACCCCCCAAAAGAAAAGCTGTGTAACATTCCCCCCCCAAAACTAACTATAACACCACCGTGCAGTGAACAAGCTCTGGGACTCATCACAAGACTCATCGCATTAAATACACAAAAAGGGGTGAGGGTGAAAAAAGACAGTTCAGGCCCTGGTCTGAAGGCCTGTCATCGGCAGCCCGTGGAGAAAGGCAGGTATATTTGAATAGAGAAAACAGTGCCCGGTAGAGCTGGAATCGACCTTCCAGGAGAAAGTGGGGAGAGGACGGTGGCAGCCTCAAAATGCAAATATAAAAGCCAGCGGTTAATCAACCTCCCTCCCCAAACAAGAGCAAAGGTGCAACCTGATACCAGCCACACCCACTACCTACTCAAATCCTTCTGGCATCCTATACAGTAACCAACAATATTAAACAACTGTGTGACAAGAATAAAATCCTATCAACAATAAACTGATGTGAGTCTTAATTATTTATAATCCTGAACAATAATTCCATAACCTGTGTACAAAACATATTAAATACAATATCCTATTTGAACGATTACAAAGATCGTAGGAAACAAGAATAATTCAATGACCTCCAACTAAGAGAGTATATAATAAAGGAGCCACAGCTGGGATCCCTTTGTTATACATTCCCTTATTTGGAGGTCATTGAATTATTCTTGTTTCCTACGATTTTTGTAATTGTTCAAATGGAACAGAGGTTCTCAAACTTATTTGGTCTACCGCCCCCTTTTCAGGAAAAAAAAATTACTTAGCGCCCCCCTGGAAATCTACCTTCAAGAAGTAGACAAAAAGATGCAGTGACAAATTTGCACATGGTAAAGAAAGACGTTGTTTTAAGTAAAGAAAGATGTTGATGGCCTCAAGTCAGAGGCCAGCAGCAACACCAGTCTTACAAGGGTGTGCATGCATTTGCAAATGCATGGCTGTGATTGGCTGTGGGGACCCCCTCCACCTCCACCTCCCTCCCTGATCCCAGGGAAGATCAGGAGAAGGCAGGAAAAGGTTACTTTAGATAAATTCGGGACTCTTCTTTATGCTTCCACCATCCCCTTAATTTTTATTCAACACCCCCCAATTACACCTAAGGCTCCTACCACCCATCTGGATCGTTCCAGCGCCCCCCAGGGGGCAGTATCACCTACTTTTGGAACCAGTGAAATAGAATATTGTATTTAATATGTTCTGTACACAGGTTATGGAATTATTGTTCATAATTATAAATAATTAAGAGTCACATTGATTTATTGTTGATGCAATTTTGTTTTCGCACAGTTGTTTAATATCCTTGGTTATTGTTTGACAACTGTGGATTCTTTTTTTGGATATTTATTATATGGCATCCTATCCAGTTTTGGGCACCACATTTTAGGAAGGATGTTGACAAGCTCGAGCGTGTCCAGAAGAGGGCAACCAGGATGGTGAGAGGGTTGGAATCCAAGTCTTATGAGGAAAGGCTGAAAGAGTTGGGTATGTTTAGCCTGGGAACAGTTTTGGGCACCACATTTTAGGAAGGATGTTGACAAGCTCGAGCGTGTCCAGAAGAGGGCAACCAGGATGGTGAGAGGGTTGGAATCCAAGTGTTATGAGGAAAGGCTGAAAGAGTTGGGAACGTTTAGCCTGGGAAAGAGAAGGCTTAGAGGGGACATGATTGCAGTCTTCAAGTATCTGAAGGGCTGTCATGAAGATGATGAAGCAGATCTATTCTCTCTTGCTCCGGATTGCAAGACTAGATCTAATGGGTGGAAATTACAAGGGAGTTGTTACCGGCTAAATATCAGGAGAAACTTCCTAACTGTAACAGTGGTTGAGCAGTGGAACAGACTGCCTCGGGAGGTGGTGGATGCTCCTTCCCTGGATATTTTCAAGCGGAGGCTGGATGACCATCTTTCTGTCAGAACCCACAGCCAACAACTAAGTACACTCATTCAAGAACGGTAATACTCTTATTGCAGAGCTATAGATGCAGTAACATAAGCACTGTTACGAATGGCTGCGGCCCCATGGGCATAATAGGATATAGAGTATTCGTATGCACCCCCCACAGCATTGGCCAATTAGGCACCCTCCCGCGTGCGGGATAAAGCTTGGAGACTGTTAGGTAGCTAAAGCTGAGAACTAACACTCTCCCACAGCACCTAGGAAAAACCCAGACAATACAGCTCCCTCCTGCACATCTGTATAGATAAGCATTTTGGCGCACAGCAGAAAAAGCACAGAAAGGAATGCAGTAGCAATTAAC
>NW_015162478.1:305100-308338 GCF_001447785.1 Gekko japonicus
GCTTGCTTAGAAAATAGATCCACTACCACCCAAATCACCGTCACTGATTTGCTCGGTGGTAAGTCAGTTATAAAATCCATGAAGATAACTTCCCACGGTCGACTCAGATTAGGAAGCGGGTGTAACAGTCCCGGGGTTTTCCCTGGCCTGGGTTTACTCATGGCACAGATTTGGCACGACTGAACAAATGAGGATCAATCCTTGCGCATTTGTGGCCACCAAAACTGCCTTTGGAGTAATTGAAGGGATTTAACGAATCCCGTGTGTCTGGACAGTTTGGAGCCATGCACTGCCTGTAACACCTCCCCCCTGAGCGAGAGGGGAATGAACAGCTTATGTCCCCGGTACCAACAGCCATTGTCCCGTAGTTCAAAATCGCCCTCCGCTTCAAGAACTGCCTTATCCCCCACCGAAAGGGCGGAGGCGAATTTACTGTGCCAAGTGTCTTTTGCCTCCTCCCCCGCCCCCGGAGGAGCCAGGTGCAACGTCACAGGGGGTGGGGAGGTTAGGCGGGTGTGGCTGCGAGTCGTCACCGCCCCGCCCAGCTGTGAGGGTATGAACACTGAGTCCAAGACCACATCTCATTGGTTGTCGTGTTGGGGTAGGCAGGACAGGGCGTCAGCCAAAGAGTTTGCAGAACCCGGGAAATGGTGCAAGGTGAATTGAAACTTGGAAAAGAAATCGGCCCACCGGAGCTGTTTGGCATTGAGGCATCAAGGTGTTTTGAGAATTTCTAAGTTCTTGTGATCAGTCCACACCTCGAATGGGACCCTCGCCCCCTCCAACCAATGCCTCCACGTGGATAGGGCGAGCTTTATTGCCCCTGCCTCCTTTTCCCATATCGACCAGTTACGTTCCGTGTCATTGAATTTCCTTGACACGTAAACTAATAGATGCAACAAGCCATCCCCCCCTTCTTGCAAAATTGCCCCCCCATGGCAACAACAGACGCATCAGTTTGCACAACAAATTTTTTCATTTCATCGGGGTGGGCAAGAACCGGTTCCGAGGTGAACAAGGCTTTGAGGCGATCGAATGCCTCCTGACACTCTTTACTCCATGGCAGCGTGGCGCTCGGCTTAGTAGCCTCTGGGCCCCTCCCCTTAGTTTTTAGCAGATCTGTGAGGGGTAAGCTGACCTTGGCGAAGTTAGGAGAGTTCCTCCGGGTTCCCATCAAAGGTGGCTTCGATGAGGTCTTTTGGGCGAGGTATCACCCGTTCCCTTGGACTGCCAGGACGTGGGGCTGGAACCAGGATATCGAGAGGGCCCGGTTGCGGGGCGTCCTCAGGCTGGGGCAGCTGTGGCGGCGGGGCCAGAGGGGCAACAGACCCTGCTGGGACCGCTGGTTGGGCCTCCCTCTCCTCCCTGATGGCTTGGATTACCAGCTGCGGGATTGCCTGGATGACATTCTCCAAAGTCCGCTGCAGTTGCCTTCTCTCTCGATCCTCCTCCTCCATCCTCTGGGCCAGTTCCAGTCCCTCCTCCGGGGACACATGGCCACTTCTCGCTTTCGTCCTCTCCGTCACACATGCCCCGGGCAATGGCTTGAATGGGGCCCCAAAGGGGGGAAACCCCCCTGCCGTAGAAAATCCCCGGTCAAATCGGCTGTCTCTCGGTGGCCCCTGCGTGAGCATATAAGTCTCTGCTGTAGAGTCCGGGTGAAACTGGCTCCAGCTGGAGCTTTGCCGGTAACCATGGCCGGGCGGCCGCCTCGGCCCCGTCAGGGTCAGAAACACCAGGGTCGATGTCGTCTTAGGAACGGCTCCCATGTCAGCTGCAGTTACCGGCAGTGTAGTAGTCACCGGCACAGTTGCCTGGATCGTGGGAGTCCCCCCACCAGTCATGGTAGGGGTCGGGCTCCCCCCGGAGTCGTCCTTCTTAGGAATTGGTTTCTCCTCTCCGTTGCTCATCTCAGTTTTAGAGAGATGCGCGGAGATAAAGAATGGAGGATTCTTAACAGAATGTCAGAACCCATAGCCAACAATGAAGTACACGCATTCAAGAACGGTAATACTTTTATTGCAGAGCTATAGATGCAGTAACATAAGCACTGTTAAGAATGGCGGCGGCCCCATGGGCATAATAGGATATAGGGTATTCGTATGCACCCCCCCCAGCACTGGCCAATTAGGCACCCTCCTGCACGCGGGATAAAGTTTCAAGACCGTTAGGTAGCTAAAGCTGAGAACCAACACTCTCCCACGGCACCTAGGAAAAACCCAGACAATACAACTCCCTCCTGCACATCTGTATAGATAAGCATTTCGGTGCAAAGCTGAAAAGGCACAGAAAGGAATTGCAGTAGCAATTAACCAGACACAGACCAAGCTCCCCATGGCAGCGTAGCTGACACTTTCGGGTATGTTGTAGGGCTATCTATCGGCTATGCTCCTGCAGAGTGCAGGGGGTTGGACTAGATGACCTGCAAGGTCCCTTCCAACTCTATTCTATGATTCTATCCAGGGCATGAGGGGTCTTGTGATCAGGGCCTTAAATGCCTGCTTTTCTCCCCAATGCCCCTTCCTCAAAAAAATCTATCTTAAGAGAGTTGTGGAGAACTCAAAAGCTTACTGTCCATATTGTTACGGGTGTTCTTAATAAATGGGATTACAGAGCTTTTAGTTCGGGGTGCTTTTTGCATGTGAGCAGAGATTCCCTCAGACAGCTACAGAAGGACATGCCATGCTACCCCCATCTAGTGGGCACCGAAGGAAACAGCAGAAGAAATTCCCAGTTGCCCTACTGAGTTCACAACACGGGCTGTCCTGGGGTGGAGGTGAAATAGATTTTTATCCGCCCCAGAAAACCCCCACCCCTTGAAAATGCTGTGATTCACACTCCCCTGAGCTCTCCTCTTTATTTTATGATCTCTCTCCCTCAGCTCAATCATCTGGAGACGCAGGCCCAACCAATGAAAATTCCCTCCCCAGCAGGAGACTTTAAAGACGGGTTCACACCAATACCACCTAGAAGCCCCAGCGGCACCTGGGCAACCCTTCCAGTCTCTCCCCAGTCTCCTGTTTGTCTGCTTTTGGGGGGGTTTTATGGCATTGTGAGCAGCATTGGTTGCCCAGGTTAAAAAAACCAAAACCAAGGGATGTTAAGTAAATACTACACTAGAGTGGGAAAAGATACAAAAAGGGGAGCTGTTTGCTCAGATTGGGAAGAACGCAGTTGTCTTCAGGGCAAGCTCTAGGAGCCAAAGTAAAGCTGATAGCCTCAGGCTGCAGTGGGGCAG
>NW_015162478.1:308382-323355 GCF_001447785.1 Gekko japonicus
TTTATCAGTTTAGAAATGTCTTCCTGTTCAGCTGAAAGAGGAGCTGGTCATTCCACACAGTTGAGTTTTTGTTAGAGCGGAGGACTTGCCATTCCAATCTGGACGTTTGCCGCAATATTCCAAAGGGGGCTGACAGCTCAAGATGCAAGGCACTGTGGTGCAGTGGTTAGAGTATCCAACTACAACCTGAGAGACCCAGGCTCAAATCCCCACTGTGCCAGAAGCTTCCTGGGGAAACCTTGGGCCACCGCAAAGGAGTAGTGATATTAACGCTGTTGTAGCGCAAGAAAACAGAAGTCCAGGAGCTAGATTCAATCCAGTAGTGCCTTAGATACCATAAGATTTTCAAGAGACAAGCTTTGGAGTCAAATCTCCCTTTTCCGGGTCCAGGGGCACCTTAAAGACGAATGTCGAGTATTTTCATAATGAGCTGCTCCCCCACAGTAATCTTCCCCATAAATTTAATCTCTACCTATCTGAAGTGAGCCAAGACTCACAAAAGCTCATCTGGAAATGAATATTGTTCATCTTTCAAGTGCTACTGGGCCTTTGGTTTTTATGGGGCCAGTTATTTATTTACATTCAGCTTATATTCCGCTCGAACCCCTCCCACGGGGTCTCTGAGCGGCTTACATAGTTTATTATCCCTAACTATGGGCACATACATCATTGGGGTGGGATTGCCTACCAGCACTCAGTGGGGTTCAGTTAGTATTTCCTCAGCTTGTCTCGGCTCGGCTCCCGGCTTCAGCTCAGCCTCTCCATCCACTCTTTTCTTCAGACTTCTCGGTGGTCTTCTGGAGTCGACGGGCTATTTGTCGCGCCGACCGCAGCGCGGCTCCGTCTCCGTCCCTCAGGCTCCGCTGCGCCTGCGCCGCTGGGTCTTTGCGCTTCCTGGCTCCGCCTCTGCCGCTGGTCCACCGCTCGATGTTACGTCTTTATTTACTTCTGCTCGCCACCTCGCCTGCCACTGCCATTACACACCGCTCCGCGGCCGCTTGCCAAATCTCCGCTGCCAAATCCATCTGTCTGCCTCGGATCCCATCGGTGTGGTTCTGGTTACAGCTGATTAAAGCCACCTGCGGGCTTTCAGGAAGGTGTTTAACGCTGCCACCACGCTTGGTGGGAAATGCAGGCAGACATCAGGAGGAGAGTTTTTGTCTTCCTCTTCTCCTCTCTTCTCTTATTTTGCCCTAGCACACTGCAGAGTGAAAGAAACGTACACGCAGTTAGAACAGAGAACAATCATTTCGGGGACAAGATGTAATGCTTTTTTAATTAGTAGCCACAGAGCAAAGACCACAATGAGAAGGCATATACTGCCCATGTGGTCCATATCGTTTTTTAAAAAAACATACATTCTGTAAAATTAAGACACACAAAAAAAACAGGTCTAGCAATTTGCGTTCCACACTGTCCCGTCCTTCCCTGGTCACAAATCCGTATCTGGATCATTGCTATAGTCTGCAACTGAACCATGGCTGTTAAACAGTCCTGCACAATCGTCCGGGCTCGTCCAAATCCATCTTCTGCCGTAAAGAGGATTTCAATATTGAACTACTCTTACCCCCCACAAAACCAAGAGTTGCCCATTTGTCCCCGTTCAAAGGCACCAGAAGCAAGCAGTGGGATGCCAATGGTGTCGTACATGGATGGGTGGTTTCCAAATCCAGATCAATCAGTTCTGATCAACAGCATCCAGGAGAAATAGGAGATTATTAAAGGGGATGGGGTGGGGGAGAAGAGGAATCCACGGCTGCGGAGCTGGGCAACGTCCGTGTTCATGCTGCAATGGCGCCTAGGAAACACTGGAGTCTGAAGCCTCGGGAACAAAATGAGGCTTCTTACAAGCAGTCTCCACCACAAGCTCGTCTCTGTGCTCTCCATTGCGCAAAGGTTCTGGATCAGGCCTCTTGCGTTTGTTCACGAGGAGACCGGCTTCATCACTCTGCTTCCCCTCTGGCAAGCCGAGGGTCCTTAGGCAGGCAATGGCGGCTGCTTGTTCAGCCAGCTTCTTTGACTTCTCCCTGAAGGAGAGGAGGGTGGAAAAAGTTAAAGGAGCAGCACAGAAACTCTGCAGGCTACTCATCCTAGGATAAAATGGGAAGAAAATACAACAGAACCAATGTTCCCTCTAATCCCCCCTGCCCCTCCTGAGCAGAGCAGTTCACAACCTGAGCAGAACAGAACTGCTGTAATCTTAAAACGGGCACTGGGCAGTGCCAGGCCCTGCATGGCTCCTGGACTGCTGCTGAGCGAGGCTTCCTCTGTGTTAATGAGCGGCTGCTCACATGCATGGCTTAGAGGGAACACTGGCTAGAAACACACACACACACCCCTTCTGCAAAAGAGCTAGCACATTAGAGACCCACAAGATTTTCAGATATGAGTTGGAATGGAGATTTCTGACCACTTCTCTCCCACTCAGAAGGGGTGTTGCATAGAAGGAGGCAAACATACGATGCACATAGTAATCAGCCTGATTACAGCAGAGGGGAAATGCTCGGGGGCAGAAAATTAGCATCTGTTGTGAGATGAGAATCCTGTGTCCCCATTCAGCCTGGGGGAAGGAGGGAGACATTCTCGAAGGTGCTTCCGGTCTCAAATCCAGCTGTTCCACTGCAGACCAACACAGCTACCATCTGAAACTAGGATGGACCCACACTGTAGGATGGACCCATACTGTAGGTCCCACACTGCAGGAAAGCTGTTCTCTATTGATCAGTGAGCTCTGGAGTTCGGCCAGCATGAGGGAAGAACCAGGAGAAGCAGCTTATGGGTCTAGCCGTGGCTTTTGCTTGACCCCACATGTGCCCTGAGCTGAATGGCCCACGCTAGCCTGATCCAGATTAGAGTCTGCTGCTCTTAACCCACACCACGCTGACAAACAGACAAGATGATACTGCTTGGAATTTGCCTAGATTGCTATTTGAAAAAATAATCACTCTGTAGAAAAGAATGGGGGTGGGTGGAGGGGGAGAGGAGGACGCGCAAGCCAAGAGGGAAGAAATTATAAAGCTCTCTTAAAGCCTCTGTGATACGGCTGCATGCAAAATTGAAGTTCAGCAAATTCCAACCTTAATTAAGTTTTTTTAAGAAAAGAAAATCAAGACAGAATCGAACAATCTAGAGGGTGACACATGATCCCGGGGTGGAGGGGGGGAAATGCCCAAAACAAAACTCATTAAGACGCAGACAAAAAGAAGAAGAAGAAGAAGAGATTGGATTTATACCCCCCCCTTCACTTGGAGTCTCAGAGCGGCTTACAATCTCCTTTCCCTCCCCCACCCCACAACAGACACCCTGTGAGGTGGGAGGGGCTGAGAGAGCTCTGACACAAACTGCTCTTTTTCAAGGACAGCTGTGCCAGAGCTTGTGACTGACCCAAGGTCACATCAGCAGGTGCAAGCGGAGGAGTGGGGAATCAAACCCGGTTCTCCCAGATTAGAGTCCGCACACTTAACCACTACACCAAAAGAAAAATTATTCACCTGTCACCTGAACACGTCCAGAGAAGGCACCAAGAACACCTCGGAGGAGCAACAGTGGGATCGACACTGAGAAGGTGCTCAAGATTTTCGCCAGCTCCTCATCTCAGATGACAGAAGCACCAGGAGAAGGGCCTCCGTGGAGAATCTCAATAGACAAGCAGGTATCTAGGGGAGGTCCTTCACGTGACCTGTACAATCTGGGCCAGAACTTTGCAGAAAAGGGCAACTAGAATGATAAAAAGGGATGGAACACTTTCTCTATGAAGAAAGGTTAAAGCGCTTGGGGCTCTTTAGCTTGGAGAAATGACCAGGGCCGGCCCCAGCTTATTTTGCACCCTAGGCAAGGATCCCTTCTGGAGTTTGGCGCCCCTTGTCAGGACGCCCAGAGAAGAGGCTGACCGGCGGGGCACTGACAAGCCGTCACTCCCCCGGCCTTGCTGCTGCTCCTCCTCCTTCTGGGAAGTTAGCTGGTCAAAGAGGCAGTGGGCGGCAGCGGCAGCAGCAGGAGTCACCCGTCCGTGGAAATGCAATGGCGGGGGAGGGGCTTTTGGCGGGGGGCGGGTGCAGTTTGGTGCCCCTAAGGGCTGGCGCCCTCTAGGTGAACGACGGCTGAGGGGTGACTTGATCAAGGTTTACAAGATGATGTATGGGATAGAGCGGGTAGAGAAAGAAGTCCTTTTCTCCCTTTCTCACAACACAAGAACTCGTGGGCACTCCATGAAATTGCTGAGCGGTCGGGTTAGAACGGATCAAAGGAAGTCCTTCTTCACCCAAAGAGTGATTCACACATGGAATTCGCTGCCACAGGAGGCGGAGGCAGCTACAAGCATGGACGGCTTCAAAAGGGAACTGGTTAAACATACGGAGCAGAGGTCCAGCAGTGGCTATGAGCCACAAGGTACAGATAGGAACTCTCGGTCTGGGGCAAGGGATGCTCTGTATTCTTGGTGCTTCTGTTAGGGGGGGCAACAGTGGGAGGGCTTCTAGTGTCCTGGCCCCTCTGCTGGACCTCCTGATGGCACCTGGTATTTTTGGCCACTGTGTGACTGAGTGTTGGACTGGATGGGCCATTGGCCTGATCCAACATTGGCTTCTCTTATGTTCTTAACCGTGCCTGGAAACTCTGGCCACGAATGCTGCTCTTGTTAGTGCCCAGGTCTCCCAGATCCCGGTCCTTGACATGCTGACCACTCCACCACATGAGCTCACAAGGTTTAAAACAAACGTTCTGTTCTTTGATGGTGTACATCGTATCCACACTGAATGAAAACATAAATGTAATTTCCCCCAACATCCACATGCAAACCACCACCCCGCCTACGAAAATGGCTTACCAGAAGGTTGATCTGTACTTTTGATTGGCTACGGTGACAACGGAACGGAAGAGTCTATCCAGCGGTCTTTCAATCTAAAACGAGGCAAGAGGCGGAGGGGTGACTTGATGCTGTTTTGGTGAAACTGAAATACGCTCCAGTGGCCTGAGAGCTGCTCCCCAGAATCGGCTGCAATGTGCAACAGGGTGTGCCTTTGAGACCATGTGTGGGAGCAGGATATTCGGGGCTGGCCCTGGCTGTAAGGCAATGCACACTTTGCCTGCCCCCGCCCCCCTCTGCCACCAGTATGGAAAAGCAGTGCATTCAGCCTCCAGCTGAAACAACTGCGAACTGTAACAGGAAGTCGGAACAACAGCTTGCCTCTCGTGCAATACACCCCCCTCATTTATCTAACACGTGTATAACCAGGGTACTGAGGGGCAAAAACAGCTACCCATGCCCACCACAGCCGAGAATTTTTATTCTGACGATGGAAGCAAAAGCCCATCGACGCCATTCGAACCCCAGGACCCAGCAAACCACATAACCAGGTCCTGATGTGGACTCCGCTGTCTTGAACGGCAGCCTTGAATAATAGATAGCTTTTGAAAACAAGAAAGCATTTCCAAAGCCATTTGTGACATGGCATAGTTGAGTCTGGCATGCAAAGAGTACAAATCCTCCCCCCACCCCACCCCACCCCCTGCCGAGGTCAGGCGCAAGCCTCTGGGCATGGCCCAAAGATGACCTTCAGGACAGAGCCGAGGATCCGGGCCTGCAGGATGCTCTTCTCGGAGTCCTAACGTTCAAGGAAGGAAGCTGTTGCACAGCTGCTCCGGGAATAGCCATTGCAGCAGGGAGCTGCCTTCCAGGCAGATGACGTCACATGCCAGTTTCCTTCCTCACTGGAGGCCTGGTCCTGATCGGTACCGCCAGCCTCACCTCTGTTTTGCCCAGACTAGTTGTAGCCGTGAGGGATAAGCACTGACCCGCCAGCCTGGGTTCTGAATGGTGAACTGGGTGGGCTGCAGCAAACCAATCAGTACTTCTAATGGGAAACTGCCCAAAATCGAGTAACTTCTTCTCAAACAGGAACAGCTTTCTACGTTGTTTAAGAATGATGCAAAGGACATGCATGCATGTGCTTTAAATGCACACGCAAGGAAGAGAAGGAGAAAATGATGTCACAGTGGAAGAAGGAATTTATTCCACTCGAAGACCCCAACACATTTCGTATCTGATGAAGCAGTGCACAAAAACGCATTGGGATCTTTGTGTAAAATGAATTTCTTTCCCCCTTGGACCATCTCCCCCGATTCTGCACTGGCACATCCCTCTCTGTTGCATTTCATAAAAACAAACACACACACACACCCCGATCTGTGCCCCTAAAAGAACAGGGAAAATCATGCCCCGTGGGTAGGAATGCTAAAAGTTCCATCACTCATTCTGAAAAAGAAAATATTTCACAGGTGGGTTTTTTCAGCACTTCCTCAAATTTCCAATTTTCCCCTCAAGGGAAAGAAACCCAATTTCACCTGTGATTCTTCATCTCCCTGGGCCGCCAGGCACGGCTAACGTCCCTGTCTGCAGAATGCAAAGACTCACCGTTTCATACACAGGCTGAAGGTGTTTTTCTTTCCTGCACCATTCTAAGAGACACATTTTGGGTGTGATCTGCGGGGGATAGTCTCGCCTGAGAAGAAATGGAAAACAAATAACTGCATTGCAGGAGAAGGAACCGGGCTTCCTTAAGGGCAAAACAAGTACTGCAGCAAACAAACGAAACTGCCTTTCGCATCTCAGGAAGTGCGCATGCACACGAAAGCTTATCCGTTGAGTAAAGCTTTGTTGGTCTTAAAGGTGCCCCTGGACTCAAACTTTATTCTGCCTTTCACCAAGTCAGGCCACTGGCCCCTCTAGCTCAGTCTGGCTACTCCCAGGACTCAGGAAGAGAAACATCCTGAGCCCTTTGGCATGCCAAGTGGGTGCCCTACAAGTCAGCCATGGCACTGCCAGGAACCCCTTAAGAAAATATAAAGAGAGCCAGTTTGGTGTAGTGGTTAGGAGCACAGGCTCTAATCTGGGAGAACCGGGTTTGATTCCCCACGCCTCCAAATGCAGCTGCTGGTGTGACCTTGGGTCAGTCACAAGTTCTTTCAGAGCTGTTCTCTCAAGAGCAGTTCTCTCTCAGCTCTCTCAGCCCCACCCACCTCACAGGGTGTCTGTTGTGGGGAGGGGAAGGGAAAGGAGACTGAAGCTGCTCTGGGACTCTGAGTGAAGGGCGAGGTATAAATCCAATCTCTTCTCTCTCTACTTTATAATGAGTCGGACCATTTTTGTCCCTCTATCTTAGTACTGTCTACTCTGACTAGCAGCAAGTCTTCAAGGACTCAAGCAGAGGAAGGTTCTTCCTAAGAGTTTCTCCCTGGAATTCTTTTAAACTAAGGAGCCCAGGGAGAGAACCTGGAGTCAAACACATGAATAACCTGTGGTATAAATGTATTGTTTTGTTGTGAGCCTTTCAGATATTTACAGGCAGGGGACCTGCAAGACTCACAGAGAGATTCCACCTTCCTCCCCTTACTCCCCAGCCCACTGATTCCCCTGCCAGCCGGCCCACCTGCTGTGCCACCACCTCAACCTGGCAGCTCCAGGTCTCCCCGCAACCCTCTGCACCAGTGGGGGGGGGGGAGGAAGGGCTGGCTGCCACTCTTCCGCCTCCAGCTGCAGTCTGAGCCTGGCAACTGCTCCTGCTTTCTCCAAAAGGAGACCTTGTGAACTAGCACTGCAAGACCATTTTCTTTCCTAAAAGCGTGATTTTTCTTCTTTCTTTGTCTGTGGATTTTCCCGCAAGCCGGGGTGGTTCCCCTGGATTTGTAGAAACACATCCCTAGTCTGCACCTGACCCCGGAGTGCGGATGTAACAGTCCGCATGCCAAGGTCCTGGTTCAGCCTTAGATGTATGACGACACGGGGAACAGAAATCTATTAGGTGCTCCAAGATGAAACAGAAGGGGTGGACAGGGCTCCTCCCCTCATCCCCCTACATGACTTACTGACCCCAGAAAGCTGCTGTCTGCCTAAGTAGACCAAAGTGAGTGAGATGGACCAAGGCCCCACTTAGTAAAAGGCAGCTTCATGCATGGAGGCCTTTTGTGAATCAAGACAGAAGAGACAGATTCAGCAAGACAGAAACATATTTTGATGGCCAACTGCAAGGACATCCACCTCCCCCTGACCAATTTTTGCAGACCCCTGGAAACCGTATTTATATAACAGCCACCATCTCTGCATCATACAGGGAAAATGAGTTTCACTCTGATGTTACATTTCTCTTTCTGGGAGTTTTTAATATGACAGAAGGGACTGCATCCAACCGGGTTTCCACTGGTGAAAAAGGATGCTAGAGATCCTCTGTGACCACCCCAAAAGGCTATGTGGGTGACTGTGGACAAAATCCAGGTGGTACAGGGGCTATAATGAGGAGAGGAATCAGGAGAGATTAAGTGAGAAAGCTGACTGGGTTCAACCCTTTATATATAATGTGAAAAACAGGTATTGGCATATATTGCTACCCGAGTATGTGCACCAGATGGCATCAACTTCACTATGGAGCCCCACCATTCATGAAAGGGGAGATAACTTTGACCCGGTACACTTTGGCCTCTGGGCCGCTGCATTGACATCAGAGTATCCCTCTGAAAACACAGACCTTTGTCAAATTCAAAAGCAGCACAGGAAACGGGGTCTTTTTTTATCTTACTTGTCAAATTTAACTGCCATCTTTATGACATCTGCGTCTTCCATCTGGTCATCTTCGTCTTGGTCCCTTGTTTCTAATGAAACCTTTCTGGCTTCTAGGAGAGCTGACGTTTCTTTGTAAAAACTGCTCATTTCAAAGATTTCACTAATTAAAAACAACAACAACACCCCCCACCCAGAAATTCAGGTAAGGCTTGATCACAGACAGGAAAATTATACAAGGTCATATTAAAGGCAGTTTTCAAGAATTTCTAAGGCTGCCTGTCAGTGTTCCCTCTAAGGTGAGTTAGTGTGAGCTAGCTCACAGTTTTTTAGCCTCTGGCTCACACATTTTTGTCTCAGCTCAGGAAGGATGGCTCCAGAGCAAAGTAATTTATGCAGTAGCTAAATGGCTTGCTCACAACCTTAATGCCAGTAGCTCACAAGGTAGAATTCTTGCTCACATGACTCCACAGCTTAGAGGGAACATTGCTGCCTGCCTGTGTGTGTGTGTGTGTGTGTGTGTGTGTTTGTGTGTGACATGACTCTTTACATTTCTCAACAGTGGTCCACATCACAGAAGGAAACTCAGCAACAGCACCTGCTAGACAGATGCTGCCCATCCATCTACCAAACCACCGATCCCACTCTCCAGAAAATGAAGTCTATCCCAAAAGTGATTCTCAGCAATCAATATGCAACACACCACCTTGGAGGCAGCACTGCGCGCAAAGTAGCCAGCAGGCTTATCAGCTGAAAGAGAAGACACACGAGGTGGGGGAAGGGAAGAAGAGGAGAAGGCCTCTAGAGGGAGGGAGCTGGAGGCTGGAGAGCACCAGGACAAGCAGGCAAGTTGCTCGCAGCCATTTGCGGCCAGGGTCCACCTGGCCTTGTTGTCCCTGGTTGGGGTTCTTCCTAGGAGGAAGGGGATGTGACCTCCAAGAACTGGTGTGGTACACTGGATGAAGTGTTGAGCTAGGACCTAGAAGGCCCCAGGTTCAAACCCCGCTCTGCCACAAAAGCTTGCAGGGTGACTCTCAGGCTTGCCTCCTTCATAGGGTTGTCGTGAGGATAAAAACAGAGAACAACATAAGTTGTGCCGGGCAGTGTTCCCTCTAAGCTGAGTTAGTGTGAGCTAGCTCACAGTTTTTTAGCCTCCAGCTCACAGATTTTTATCTTAGCTCAGGAAGGATGGCTCCAGAGCAATCTAATTTATGCAGTAGCCAAATCATTCACTCACAATTTTAATGCCAGTAGCTCACAAATTAGAATTTTTTGCTCACAAGACTCCACAGCTTAGAGGGAACATTGGTGCCGGGTATCCAACTGGGGAGAAAAGCACGGTGTAAATGAAATAAGTAAATAAAGAGGCCCTTGGTTTTCCTCCAGCAACAAAGCACCCTTCCCCCTTGCAGTGGCTGTTGGAGCAGAGAGCTTTATGCTGGGGGGGGGAGGAGTCTCTCTGCAGCCACTCACTCTCTGACCACTGGCTGGGGCCCAGCTAGTCTTCCCCTTACCGCAACATGGCATGACTAAGCACAGAAAAGCTGTTGCAACAATACAACATATGAAAGACTTTTGTGGGCCCAAGATGTTCTCTGGCAGCCCCTACACAGACCAGGATCTGGGAACCAAGGTGTCCAAAGAGCTGCAAAGAGGGGAGGTCAAGGGGAAGGTTTATGTGGGAAAAGAACGGGGAAGGGGTACTTAACAATCCCCCTGCCGGCTATTTCTCCCTCGTCCTCCCCCCGAACACAGGAGGGGATTGCAGGAGAAAAGGCAAAGGGGAGGGAAAGGGATAACCCATACTCCCCTCTCACCCTTCAATCCTCCCCCGCAATTCCCCATTCTGAGGAAGCTGAGGAACAACAGGCTGTTTTGGCCTCAAGACAGGACCAGGACAAACTCTCTACGGGATGCTATGCCGCTGCTGACCACTAGACGGCAGCTGCATCCCATTTGCTGCATACAAAGAGTCAGACAGGCTTCATTGGGATAAAACAGAGTCTAGGCTGTTTCCTGTGAGGAACGCCTGCCGCACCAGCCTGACCCACAAACCACTCCTCCCAAAATCAAGCTAATTCTGCCCCTCTCAAAAACCCGTGCAGCCTGTCAGATTTTGAGATCTGCAGAATAGAGGATGTCACAACGACTACCATCAGAATTGTAACATTAATAGCAAACGTGAACTGGGTTCTTTAAAAACGAGAAGCCAACCCCCCCCCCCCCAAAAAAAAAAAAGAACCCAGGAGAGCTCCAGAAATGGTTTCTAGTTTAAGGAGCTGTGGTGGGGAAAGAAAGGCTGGGAAGCCCTGATGCAGAGGCTGAAATGCCTGCATGTGCTCACAAACACCTCTAAACTGCAGCCTCCTTTCATTTGTGACTGCAGGTTGGAACTTACTAGCCAAAAAAAAAGCAGCCGAGACTGAACTAGCAAAGACACTGGGACTCATGAAGGCTTTGCGACTGGGCAGGCCGCACAGAGAGCAGCTCTCTCTCCTGCACCAGACTTCATCTTAAACAAAAACCAAACCCTTCCTGTCAAAAATTTATCTTCAAAGCTGGCTAGTATTTTGTCATTGGGGATCCAAGGAGGCAAAAAAAAAGAGCAAAACGGTGCTGAAATTAATCACAGTGCTTTTGACATTCTGATTTAACCCCTCTTGGGGGAACTTTTTCTAGACGGAGAGGCCAGCGTATGAACTTCAAACACAGCAACTGTTCCCTTTCCTTCAGGAACCTTAAAAGCCACTTTAATTTAAGCTCAGCGATATGATAAACATAATCTAAAACTACGCTTCGATGTAAACAGCAGGTTTCTTAATCAGCCAACAGTCTTTGAGAACACAAGATGAAATGGTCATTCTCATCAGAAACACAACCCTGCATTTCAAAGAAGCCACCTTGATCCCGTGAACTTCCAGAAGGATCCTCCTTCTTCCTCTGATATATTACACAGGTAGAACTAGACATTTTCCTTGAATGGAACAATCCCTACCATATTTCCTGCACGGACTGTGCCGCGTGCAGCTTCTTTCCTTGTGCATTTTCCAGCTGCTCCCTTAACATTTGGCACAAACAATACTTTGTGTTGGTGTAGTGGTTATCGTACCGCACTGCCTGATGGGAAACAGACAAGAAACAACCAGTTCAGGAAGAAAGTACTGAGGTATTGTGAGGATTTGCCCATACCACTCAATCTTGTTCATTTACACCAGGGATACTCACTCACAGTGGTTTTTTGGGGGGGACACAGCACATGCGGCTCTCTGAGCACCATTCCCCAATGTGGCCCCTGCCCCATGTTTCAGGGAAGTGGGCAAGGCCCTTGCCTGGTGGGGCTTGTGGCTGACAGGTGATTCCCACCTTGAAATACTGGAATAACCGGGATGTGGGTTCCTCCTTTTCAACAACCCCCTCTCCCCTTTCTCTGCCACCTCTGGACTCTCATCCCAGCCCCCAGGTGGCTGTCCGGAGGAAAGCAAGCTGGCCCTCATGGGGAGTAAAACCCACCACCAAGGCAGCCACTGTGGAACAGAGCAAGTCGGCCACAGGAGGAAGCAGAGCCAAGCCCCAGCCAGCACCTCAGGGGCCACTTGGCTTGGCCCCCTTCATCAGCAATGGCAACTGGTCTCAGTCGACCCAATAGTGTTTTCCTGCTGCCAGGCTTTAGGAGGAAGAAATGGGTGAGCCGATGCCCACTGTTTGCACCGCTGAGCTGAGCAACCCCTGCAATGCTGGCCGGTAGCACCACAGGGGCCTTTCTGTGTGGCTTGCTCCAGTGCCATTTTCACATCCCAATCCGCTCCTGTCGTGGTGGTTTTACTCCCCTTTCTCCATAGCCAACTGGTGCTCCTCCGGACACCCTGGCAATCTCACTCCACACTCACCCCTGAGCTGTTGTGCCTCATTGCTGAGGAGGAAGTGAGAAGGCAGAGAGAGAAGTCCTTCCCCTCAGTCCCGACACACGCGGGCTGGCTAAGGTTCAGCACGGGTGCAGAATAATAATAATAATCGTATGGCATTGTGTGTAGTATAGCTAGGAGATCCTAAGATTGCCTGGCAGTCCAAAGTTCTAGCTGTTTTAGCATTATGCACCACTAGGTGGCCAGCTAGACTTGTTTTGGGGGGGATGAGAGAGCTCTGAAAGAGCTGTGACTGGCCCAAGGTCACCCAGCTGGCTGCAGGTGGAGGACTGGCGAGTCAGACCTGGTTCTCCAGATTAGTCCGTTGCTCTTAACCGCTACACCACGCTGGCTCTCAGTGGTGCGGAGAGAAAACCCTACATGCTTGGAGGTACTCTGATAATTTAAGAGGCTCCAGTGATATATACATTAATAGTTATATCTACTGTATGTGTATGCTTGGCAGGATGGCGCGCAGGGCATATGGTACTCATGTGGTTCTTTTGGTAGGTGGAAATTGGGAATGTAGTTCCCCACAAGCTGTAGCAAGTCCCACTGACTTACACAATGGGAGCACTAGCTCTGTCTCTGTGTGTGCATAACCTAATATGTAAAAGGCATGTAAGCCAACTTACACAGGGCTTGTTCAGATGTTCATTTCTAAACCCAAGATAAGCACCCCTGACATTAACCCACTTTGGTTTTTAAGGGAAAAAAAAGAAAGAAAAAGATTGAATTCTACTCTATTCAAACAGTAATTAACACAAGGAATTCACTGCTGCAGGAAGTGGTGGCAGCTACAAGCATAGACAGCTTCTAGAGGGGACTGGATAAACACATGGAGCAGAGGTCCATCAGTGGCTATTAGCCACAAGGTCTAGATGGAACACTATGTCTGGGGCAGTGATGCTCTGTATCCCTTGGTGCTTGGGAGACAACAGTGAGAGGGCCTCTGGAGTTCTGGCCCCACTGGTGGACCTCCTGATGGCACCTGGGTTTTGGCCGCTGTGTCACACAGAGTGTTGGACTGGATGGGCCATTGGCGTGATCTAACATGGCTTCCCTTATGTTCTTATTCCTCTAAGTGAGATTTTAAATAAATGAAGATATGAAGCTCCCTTATATCAAGTCAGACCACCTGACCCTCTTGCCCAGTAGTAATTACTTGGCAGCAATTCTCCAGAGTCTCAAGGAGAGAAATGTCTCTCCCAGTACCTAACAGGAAACACTAGAGATTGAACCTGGGACTGTCTGTATGCAAGGGAGATGCTCCACCGCTGCGTCACAGCCTCCTCTCCACCTCAAGAAGCCGGTCAATTGATCCATCTTGCCCGGCAGCAACCCAGGCAGAGAGGTCTTATTTGTAGAATTATCCCAAGTCTGCTCCTATTAAATTTGGATTCAGGGGTGAGTGTAACACCTTCAGCCGATTTCAGGCCACTGTGGCCAGTGCAACTGTGAAAGACTAAAGAGAGAGAGAATCTCAAAGCATACGTATTGGATGTATTCCCGTATGATGTCGTTCAGGGGCCGGGATCCTTCCTTCCGGAAGATGGAGGGGTTCCACATTGCCGCTCGAGCCACCATCACGGAGGATGCCGCTGTCGCTTGCTGGAAGGCCGCCAAGTCGGAATAGTCTTTGATGAAGTCATGGGAGCCTCCACTGAAAACGGCAGAGGAGACGTTCTCGTCAGCAGAGGCGAGGCACAAAAGCAGGAGCTGCACGCAAAACACGTAGGGTGTGTGTGTGTGTGTGTGTGTGTGTGTGTGTGTTTATAGACAGGACATGCAAGGGGAATGCTGGGTGTTGTGCACACAAGCAAAAGTCACGCAGGAGGACCACAGTGAGTGCTGCTAGCTTTTAAAATGTGCGGCTCACTCAGTTGTGTTAAACAACAGCACCCATCTGTCCGTGGGTGTCAGCTGTGTATTTATCACCTAGATGCTACAAAATCAGACAACGGACTAAGGCTGAACAGCCCCTCCTGAATCTGCTCAACTCATCCCTTAAACTGGCCTCAGACGCAACCCGGTTTCAAAGATTACAAAATAAAGAGACTACAATTTACCCCACGAGGAAAGCAAACTAATTGGGTGATAACAGTACGGGTCTCCGAGATCTGGGAATCGGGCCAGAGGAATTGGTAGGGGCAAAGACCGGTGCAAAAACCTTGGCCCACTAGCAAGGGGTGTTGTGCGTCTATCCCGCCTTTCCTTGGGGGTCCACAGGCACTCTAGTCTAGAGCGGCACGTCTTCAAGTAAGGCTGCTGCATCAGGTGACTAGGGACCCTGTTCTGGACCAACAGGCTATGCTCCAAGCAGTCCAAGTACTCTGTCTAGAATGTCATGGAGATCCTTTCAACAGCCCTGAATTATTACCCTAGGGGAGACTGAGAGACCAGGGGCTTGGCAAAAGGACCTGAAGCAGGGCCTTCGTGGCTCAAAGCCACTCCGTTGTACCAGCTTTGACCATAAACAGAAAGAAGCTACAGCCAAGGGATGCTTTATGCAAGTGACAG
>NW_015162478.1:323670-325130 GCF_001447785.1 Gekko japonicus
TATTCAAGTTAATGCAATTTGTGATTTAAAAAAACAAAACTGCAAGTTTTCATTCGAGAGGCTTCATTTGAGAGGCTTCCTGGAAGCACAATCTACAGTCTAGCCCTATGCAAAGTCACTCCCCGCCTGCGCCCACGGCTTTTGGTGGGCAGAGCTCGCAGTAGTTCTGCAGAGGATCGTACTGTAAGGGACTGACAGTACTAACCTGAGCGGGCTGGTCCCCTTCTAAGACCACGGACTCCAATGGACTTAGAAGTGTGTAACTCTGCTTAGGACAACATTGTAAAGTACTGATGAAAACCCAGACCAAAGTGGGCCTGTCTTTTCTCCAAAAGGGGGGGGGGGGGGGCTGCCAGGGAACACAAGAAAGAAGAGAGCAAAAAAGTCTAAAGCAAATAAGACTACAACAGAACAAAGGGGGAAATGCAGAACGGTTTGATCACGTTTTTAGGAGAGGGTTCTTCGGGACGCTGAAACGCAAAGAACTTTACATACATACTTCCGCTGCTGTGGCAAAAGGACTTTGTTTTAATTATTCTGCCGTTTGCTTTTATCTTTTTTAACTGTCCCTTTCAAAGCATTTGGGAGCCGCTGTGTCTATAATTATATAGAGACATGGGAAAACAAATTGTTGGAGCAGAGCTTCCATTCACAAGGTGTGTCACCGAGTTCTCAGTTCAGTGTTTATCAACATATACAAGTCCACTCTACTTTTCCGCACTATTGCAGCATTCGGAAGAGATCACTGTCGCATAATAACAGCTTTGGAAAGTGCTATCAGCTGTACCTTGCTATTTCAGCTGTCTCATGACATTGTGTAGAGGAGGAGGAGGAGGAAGGGGACTTGTGCCAGTGGGGAACAAGAAAAGAATGAATTGCACATCAATGGCAAACAAGATCAAAGGAAAGATCAATAGTTTAAAAGCCACAACAGATCAATTGTGCCTTAACAGCATTAGAGTAAAAAAAGGCTGGTGGATTGTTCCATCATTATGAGATCCTGGCAATATTATCATATATTTTATTCCCCCCCCCTTTTTTGGTTCAAAGGACTGTAACGCGAAGATTCATGAACTCACACAGCATCAATATTAGTTGCAATGACAACAATATTCATTCTCTCAGGCAATCAGTGCTTGATGAACAGTACTGATTGTAATGTTGCTAACCTGTTGCAATCCAATTTTTAAAGGGGGAACAGAACCAGGGAAAAGATAAAAAGAAAATAATAATGTGTTACTGAAACCTGGCTGGAAGACTCCCATAGTTTGAACACAGTAACTGAAGGATAAAATTAGAAAACAACAGATGGAACAGAAAAGGAGGGGGATTAAATATTATAAGTAAAAAATGCATACATCTACACAGAAATCCATGATGGTGGCCCTGCTGAGAGCATGTGGGAAGGAAGGAAGAAGGAAAGGAGGGAAGGGAGGGAGGGAGGGGGAGAGAGAGAGAGA
>NW_015162478.1:325677-339699 GCF_001447785.1 Gekko japonicus
GAAGAGAGAGAAGGAAGGAAGGAAGGAAGGAAGGAAGGAAGGAAGGCAGGCAGGCAGGCAGGCAGGGAGGAAGGAAGGAAGGAAGGAAGGAAGGAAATATTGGGGTTGGAAGTCTGTTACAGACAGCCATACCGAGGACAGAATGTGGACAATGCTTTCTTGAAACAAAATTACAACTGTGTCGAAGGAAGAAGAGTTAGCAATAATAAAAATAATAATTGTCTGCCATCGAGTCAAAACCAATTTACAGCAGCCCCATGACGTTCCAACTCATCGGGTTTTTCGAGGCAAGAGAGGAGGAGAGGTGTTTTGCCCCTGGCTTCCTCTGACTAGCAACCCCAGTCTTCCTCGGTGGTCTCCCAACCAAGTACTAACCAAGAGCAATTCAAGGACAGCCCAGCCCACAAAGTGAACCAAGCAGCCTCTACAGCTCCCCCCGTCGCCAGAGGAGGAGGAGGCGGTCCTCCACTATGCGGTGGTTCACTGCAGGGGCAAGCGCTATACCTTCAGTCCACCCTGAACTTTCCTGGGGTGGAAAAGAAAGGTGTGCCCCCCCCCATTCATGCCATCACCCAGGAGGTCCAGGATGGGCTACAGAGGCACTGCATCTGCAGCCCACCCTAGACCCTGCAGGGGGCAGCCCGGCAGGACAACAGTGAGGCTGGCTGTACTGCTTGAGACAACCCCATTTCAACTACCTGTTGGGAGGGAGACAAGCATCAAACTAAGCACAGAATATCCAATGAATTCCTGATTCTCCTTGCTGACTGCTTCCTCTTTCAAGAAGGTCGAGGATGATGGAACAAGGGACTCTGTTATCCTTGACTTGGTCCTCCTAACCGTTAAGGAAGGCTTGGTGAAAGTAGGTGAAAGTGGAAGGTGAAAGTAGACAGAACTTTGGAGGAAGCAACCACGCAATGCTGGAATTATTCATCCCAGAGAAAGCTAAAAGTGAGTGTCCTCTGAATACCCTGAACTTCAGAAAGGCTTATTTCGATAAACTTTAGAGAAATTCTAAGCAGGAATCCACGGCTAGTTAAGCTGTCAGAGAAAGGAATACAAGAAGGGGGGAGGGGGGGGGGGGGCCAGGAAAAGAATGTTACTGGATGCCCAATTGCAAACAGCAAAGAAAAAGGGGAGACATCTAAATAAACAAATTTGATTGAATAAATCACCTAAAGCAGTGAAAATCAAGGAGGGTACATAGAAGCAATGCAAAGAGGGACAATTCACTGATGAGATCCACAGATGAGAAGCCTGGACTTGCAGGGCCAAAGAAGATTGCCGGGGGAGCCAGCAAACAAGCTCTACAAGGCCGAAAGAGCTGGGAATATTTAGCCTGAAGGAAAGGAGCCTAAGGCAAGGACATGAGGGCCCTCTTCTGTTACCTGAAGTTCTGTCTCACGGAAGAGATGCTCCAAGAGGCAAGACCAGATATAGCGGGCCTTAAGTTACAGAAGGGTAGATTTCAGTTGAATGTCAGAAGAAACGTCCTGATGGAGACAGCAGCTCTACAATGGAACGAGCTGCTGGGGGTGGGGGCACCACACACACACTTTCTGGAGGTATTCAATCAGAGACTGGCCAGCCATCTGTCAGGACTGTTCTAGCTTTGCATTCCCTGCACTCAGCAGAGGACTGGACTAGATGGCCTCTAAAGTCCCTTTCAATTATATGCAGTGTATTCTTTTAAAATATTTCAGCACAAGGACAATAAGAAAAGCTCCGCTGGATCAGACCAATAGTCCAGCATCCTGTCTCACATAGTGGCCACCCAGTTCCTCTGAATAGCCAACAACAGGACATAGAGTCTGAGACCTTCCCCTGATGTTGCCTCCTGGCTCCGGGATTCAGAGGATTAGTGCCTCCAAATGTGGAGGTTCCCGTCAGTCACCATGGCTAGTAGCCATTGATAGACTTATTCTCCATAAATCTATCTAATGACCTTTTAAAGCTGTTTATTCCTGTGGCCATCACAACATCCTCTGGCAGCGAATCCCACATTTTAATCACCTTCTGTGTAAAGTAGTATTTCCTTGTATCCGTTCTGAACCTACTGCCCATCAGCTCCATTGGATGCCCTCGAGTTCTAGTATTTTGGGAGAGGTAGAAAAATGTCTCTTTGTCAACTCTCTCCACTCTATGCATAATTTTGTAAACCTCTATCTTGCTACTCTGTGCAACATTCTGTAATATAGACGTTACTTCCAGGTTTCAAATATGCTTCTGAACAGGCTGTTAACATTTTTAAACAGAAATCTGGTATCACCATAAAGACTAACAATGCTTATTCTAGCACAAGCTTTCATGAGTTAGACTTCACTCCTTTGGACTCATGCTGAGATAAACATTGTTAACCTTTAAGGTGCCACTGGACTTCTGTTTTATTTTGCTACAACAGACTGACATGGCCGCCCCTCCACATTTAACACTGTAAATCTGTCAGCAAAGACCACAGCAGGATTTCCTCCTTCCTACCCAAAAAGCACAGCAAATGGGACTAAGTAGGCATAGTTCACTACCGGGCAATCCTTGCAAACCAAGAACCGTTAATTAAAAACGTTTAGCTAACAATGCATGCACCCCGGTGCTTCCATAACAGAACATGCTGCTCCAATAAAGCACAGAGAATTCTTCCCGGCAAAGTGCTCAGACCAGGTGCTTTCACTGCTGCCAAAAGGATTAAGAAAACTTGTTCTTAAGGCAGCTAGTAGACTTATACAAACATTTCTAATATGCAATTGTGGGTTCAAGCCAAAATATATCTATATATATCACAAAACAAAGCATGCAGGTATTTTAAATCTGGTACCAACATTCTGATTCAGCCCCCTCCCCCCCCCCCCCCCCAAAACCCCCACCCCCCCCCCTCAGGGCTCTACACCTGTTCCAATTCTGTAGCAGCTTAACAACAACAGAAAGAATGTACTATGTACAGAATTCAGCTTCCAAGTTTTATTTTATTTTTAAACTACACTTCCCTGTTTAAGAACTTAACAGCCCTGCTGGATCAGACCAGTGGTCCGTCTAGTCCAGCATCCTTTTTCACGCAGTAGCCATTCCAGTTGCCCTGGAGGACCAACAAATAGGGCACAGAGGCCGAGGCCTTCCCCTGATGCTGCCTCCTAGCACTGGTGTTCAGAGGTTTGCTGCCTCTTATAGCAGAAAAGATATTCTTTTAATGTGTGCAGGCAATGCCCACTGAAACATCAAAAGCCAGAAGGGGGGCTTAATATGATCTTCAGGAGGAGGGTTTCCGTGCCCTACACAGGGTCCGCCCCAGAACTAAGATGGCCCAATTCAGGTTAAGCAGTAAAAATTTGGAGAATTACATGAAAGACGAGAAAATTCTTCAAATATACATAATGTGTAAATGTCACAGAATCCCGCTCCTCAGTGCAACATCTGGATTTCTCTTTTCTTTTCCATGCACCAACTACAAAGCACCAACCCAGCCCACCCCCAGGAGCCATCACAACACTGTACTGGCTGGACAGACCACTCGGCTGCCTGCTTCCCATTAGTTTTTTGTTTTGTTTGTCTTTCCCTTAACAGATTCTCCTTTATGGATGGCCTAAAATAAGAAGCGTGCTCTCTTCCACTTACTTGGCTATTACCGGAATAGAGACGGCTTCCGAGATGGCTTTGATCACATCGCAGTGGACGGGATGCTGAGGCCTCTCTTCTTTCTTCCTTTGCAAAGGAGGGAGTAAACAAACAGATTAAAAGTTTACTGGCACAGAGTGTTCCTCTCCGCGCAGAGGCAATTCCAGCCAGCCGGGTACTCGTGATGTGGAACGACAGCAGAGAATGGCTGAGAAAATTCCCTTTTCCCTGGGAGAGGTGGGTGATTTACCTTCCGTGAACAGCGATGGCAGCAACTCCAGTCTTTTCTATCTTCTTCACTAAACTTATTGTTTCTTCTGTCTGGGGGATTGGGGAGGAGAGAGCACAAAAGAAGAAACACCCATCACCCAAGTTTCCTACTTCAGTTAGCTTTATAGTGATGGGAGGTGGGGAAGCACAGATGTGCCGGCCTCACCCGATGCCCCAGATGTTGCAAAAGCAGTGGCCCACGCAAGCCATCGTTACGCCCCACTTTTGAGAGATGCAGATTCAAGTTCTGCTCAGTGAGCTCTATGGGCCAGGCCCCTTTTCAACAGGTGGGCAGCAAGCAAGGTGTAGCAGGACAACCGTGGTCAGACCTCAACCTGCCTGGGCCCATCACCCGGTGAGAGCCACATCTGCCCTGCGCTCTTATGAGCAAGCAACATTCCATGCTAATTGGAAGAGCAAGTTACAAATGCAATTAAAACAGCTTTAAAACCCCCATATACCTCTGGAACATCTACCTTGTTGTTTACTTTCTAAGTATATTAGAAAATTCACTGGGGGGGGTGGACACTGGAGGGGTGGCGGCAGGTAATTCTGCACCACAGGTGAGCAAATGGGAGGCCTCTAAATGCAATACAGAGAGTAGGATGTTGCACAGCACACCAGGGCCCACAACTGTGGCTGTGTAAACATGTCAGTCCATTGCTCCCATCTCTGTAGCTACATTTCTGCATACTTCCCAGCTGAGTAGATGACCTCCAGAACCACACCAAGGGAGAAGGTACACTGTGCTAATACTAAAATGTGCACTAATGAGGCACATTGGGGTTTCCAACTTTGTCTCGGCAAATGCAGGGAGATTTTGAAGACAGTGCCTGGGGAGGGTGACTCTCTAGGCTTCTTTCCCTTCCCTAATCTCTGTGGTCTTTGCCATAGAGACTAGGGGAAATTCCTAGAGCATCATTATGTGGAAGCTATTTCTTCTCCCTCTCCTCAATTCTTCAGGGGGTGGAGGCAGGTAATTCCCCACCGCAGGTGGGCAATTGGGAGGCCTACAGCACACACATGCACCAAATATGACTTCTGGCAAAGACTACTGAATTGAGAATACCGCTGTGTAATTGCAATGTACTATCTTAGATAACCTTAACTGCCAAGAATTGCCAAGAAGACTGTCAAGGATGACAGCTTTTCTTCATTCACGTCTGACTTAAATTGTTTTTAAACAGCTAGCAATTTGTATGTTCTTGTTAGGAGCACCACAGTGATTTTGCTTTTCAAGATCAGACATTTCAGGCATCTTAATATGTCCTTACCGATGGCAAGATACGGATTTTGCAGGTCACTGGCTTACAGATTCCTTGGACGAGGGTAGTCAGAATCTACAAAAAGGGAGAGGGGGGGGAGGGTACGGTTTAATCAAAAAAGATATGCAACAGTTTTCATCTTGAATCGTCTGGCCAGTTTGGTCTCTCCGCTCCCTGCCCACTTCAGTTCCTTTCTCAGCAAGAACTGTGCAGGCGATGAAGAGTGTGAAGGCTTCCCTAAAGAACAGTCCTTGTAAATAGGACCCTAGTCTTATGAATGCTGCATCGTCCCTTGAGACTCCTGGACCACTGGTGTTTGGAAGCTTTTGGCTATCAAGGTATCTGGTTCAGCGGCTGCTTGGGAGCTGCAATACTAAACTGGGCATTCAGAGTCACCACCTGGACAAGCTGGATAACTGCACCTCCAGAGAGGAGGAAGCAGCAGCAAACGTCTTGTTCATGTGAAGTTAAATCATACACTTGCAGGAGAACTCCAGCCTGCATTCTTCGGAGTACACCTTTCCTCTCTTTTATTATTTTTTTTATTATTCATAGAATCAGAGTTGGAAGGGATCTTCAGGGTCATCTAGCCCAACCCCCTGCACAATCCAGGAAATTCACAAATACCTCCCCCCCTCCACACCCCCAGTGACCGCTGTTCCACGCCCAGAAGATGACAAAAAACCTCCAGGATCCCCAGCCAAACCAGACTGGAGAAAAATTGCTTCCTGGCCCCAAAGTGGCAATCAGCATTTCCCTGGGCGTGTAAGAAAGGGCCACAAAAACGAAGCACTGAGGCAACCCTTCCTGCCCTCCCTCTCAAGATCTGCCTAAGTTCACAGAACCCGCATTGTTGTCAGATGGCCATCTAGCCTCTGTTCGAAAACCTCCAAAGAAGGAGAGCCCCCCCCCTCACCTCCTGAGGAAGCCCGTTCCACTGAGGAACTACTTGGTCAGGAAGTCCTTCCTAATGTTTAGCCGAAAACTCTTCTGATTTAATTTCAACCCATTGGTTCTGGTCCGACCTTCTGGGGCAACAGAATACAACTCCATACCATCCTCTATATGACAGCCCTTCAAGTACTTGAAGATGGTTATCATATCACCTCTCAGTTGTCTCCTCTCCAGGCTAAACATACCCCGCTCTTTCAACCTTTCCTCATAGGACTTGGTCTCCAGACCCCTCACCATCTTCGTTGCTCTCCTCTGGACACGTTCCAGCTTGTCTATAGCCTTCTTAAATTGTGGTGCCCAAAACTGAACACAATACTCTAGGTGAGATCTAACCAGAGCAAAGTGGTACCATCACTTCGCGTGACCTGGACTCTATACCTCTGTTGATACAGCCCAAAACCACATTTGCCTTTTTAGCAACTGCATCACTCTGCTGACTCATGTTCAATGTATGGTCTACTAAGACCCCAAGATCCTTTTCGCACATACTACTGCCAAGGCAAGTCTCCCCCAACCTATAATAATGCATTTGATTTTTCCTACCGAAATGCAGAACTTTACATCTATCATCATTGAAATTCATTTTATTTGTTTTAGCCCAATTTTGCAGGCCTGTCAAGATCATCCTGTATCCTGACTCTTGTCTTCTACCGTATTTTCTACCACAGGCAGGCTATCCCACAAGGTGGGGGCCTTCCCTCCCCGGCAGCTTATTCTCCGTGAATAATGGCACAAGGCAAAGTCAGTATTAACACGGGGAATACTTACGGATTCTATTTTGTCAGGTGCAGACAGCAGTGCTGCTCCCATACCTCCCTGAGAAAATCCAAAAAACAAAGAAAGGACAGGGGAGATAAAACTTCATTAACTCACCAGCGCTAAACACGCCACAAAATCCCACTCTCCAGAAAAGCGCTGCAGCATCCTCACAGGAAACCTAAAAGCATCCCAGGCTTTATCGGAGGTATCTTTGCTTCCATGCAATGTATACTAACCCTGGCTGCAGCCAGTGTTCCCTCTAAGCTGAGTTAGTGTGAGCTAGCTCACCCTTTTTTAGCCTCCGGCTCCCACATTTTTGTCTTCGCTCAGGAAGGACGGCTCCAGAGGAAACTAATTTATGCAGTAGTAGCCAAATCGCTCTCTCACAACTTTAATGCCAGTTGCTCACAAAGTAGATTTTTTGCTCACAGGACTCCACAGCTTAGAGGAAGCGTTGGCTGCAGCACTAACTCTTGGCGTGATGCCCGGCAAAGACATGTGCCTGTTATTCTGATGGCTTCTTGTACACAAGTCACGGCAAGTGCTGGAAGGCAGCCTTGTTTACTCCCCAGAGACATTCCCATCATAACGATGTTATTTATTATTTGGAAAGCTCAGAGCGGCTTACGCAAAGCTCCCCCTTGTCTCCCACCCAGACACAGGGCAGGCCCCACACAACTAAAGCTTTGACCAAATGCCCAATAATGCAATGCAGCACATGAAAGCAGCACACGGAGACTTTCAAAGAGAGATCTTATTGCCACCCCCTCTAGCTATACAGTGAGCAGCCCAAACAGACTGTGCATGCATTCGATCCAGGGCACTTGAAAGATTTCTTAGCAGGCAACCAGGAAGTCAAATAAGATGGCCAAAATGCTGAAGCTATGGCACAAGCAGCTGCTGGAAAGGTTCCCCACTCTCTCCTCAAGAAGATCTGCAACTGGCCCTGACCTGGATAGCCCAGACAAGCCCAATCTCGTCAGATCTTGGAAGCTAAGCACGGTGGACTCTGGCAAATACTTGGTTGGGAGACCTCCTTGAATACCAGCAGTTGGGAGGCCGGCTTTATTCAGCTACGTCTCTGAATATCCTCCAGGCCCCCAGTAAGGGTCAGTCACCAGAGGTCACCATGACTTCCAGGTGCACACATACTCACACACATGCACACACACGCACATACGAAAAATACAAAAAAACCCCCAAAAAATAATAAAAAAGAACATTTGCAACTGGAGTATTTTCAGATGTTTGCGCAGAAGCCATTCAGGTCCACATGGAAACAGCCCAACTTCAAGTAACATAACAACCTGATGACAATTTGCTCCATATGTCAAATTTCTTTTGACAAGACAATGGTGGAAAGATGCACCCAAGGTGAGAAAGCTCCTATATTTTTAGGAGAAGCTTCAGAGGAAGATTCATTTCAGCTGAGCACAATGAAAATGCTATTACTGCTATCACCAGCTCACAACAAATGTCTCCAAGGCAAGAAGTTTTTGTGGGTCTTTTATAATATCGTCATGGAGAAAGAAGGCGACAACTGAAACCGTGTTCCAAGTTTGCTACTGACACCAACCATTCAAGGACTCTGAGTCTCGAGTTTTTCTCCTTCTGGAGTAAAACTACAAAATGCTGGCGTGGTTTGCACAGAGACAAAACAAAGCAGTTAAGTCTCCAATTATAGGAAGCAATCAAATCAGAACTGATATACTGCGATGCATCAGTTTTGGCATTTCACTAAAATGTCAGTGTGACACGCAACGCACTAAGAATAAAGAATCCTTTCAACAACCAGCAGCTTTGTTCCTTTGAGACGGGAGCGTCTTTAATTATTACTTGGCTGCCAGGGTATGAACCAGGTGAGATGAGGAGCAGGCCTGTGGTTTTTGCATTGCATCTGACTGCTCACCCCACTGCAGAGTTGTGAATGTAACAGCAGCAACCTTATGGGCATACACTTCCAATGCATCCAAGGAAATGAGCTCTAAATAATGAGTTTCAGGATGATTGTTTGAATTTCAGTGCCGAAAAGAAGAAACTGCAATAACCTGGCCAAGGTCATCTGGAGGATTTGCGAAGGAAGCGATGCTTGTCTGTTTGTGGCAGGCATAACTCAACAGAAAATAAAACTTGGGAGTTTCCAAAGTCAATGATCGTGGGGAGCTGCAGCGCCAAAAGTGAAGGGAACTGGAACATCTCTCTGCTATTTTAATGGAAGTCACAGTTTACTCGCTAAAAGCCAGGAAGATGGAGGCAGCTCAGAAAGGAGGGTGGAATATGACCCCCTCCTCCTTTACAAAAGCAAACCTTCAGAGAAGTTTGGCCAATTAAAAGGTCTTCCGGAGGGCGATGCTCATTGACAGACAGCCCCCCAACCTTTCTGAGCCTGTGGGCACTTTGGAATTCTGGCACAGTGTGGTGACACAGCCACAAAATGGCTGCCAAAAATGGATGCCACAGGAGGCAGAGCCAGCACAAAATGATTGCTACAGTTTACCTTCAGTCACATAGTGCAGATAATTGTGTTGTGGTGGCCAAAATATGGCCAAATGCCATTTGGGAGGTTAGCCTGCAGGCAATGCAGGGGCAGAAGGCCCTTATAAAATAATACCACAAGTGCAGCGAGCTTCAGGGTTGGAGAATAGAGAGAGCAGGGCGGACCCTTCATAATAATCCATATAGTGCTAATACTAGCCTTAACAGCAGTCAGTGGCTTAAGGCCACTGTAGCCTCTGCCCCTGCGAGCTTGCCTCTGATTCGCGACCAGCTATTGGTGCTCTGCTCTGTGATTCTGTCCTGACAGAGGTTAGGTTGATAAGTGTGGTAGACGGGCTTTTCCGCTGTTAAACTCTCTGCCTCAGAAGGTTTATTATCCTCTCCCTCATACACATACTTCTGGCCATCTTATTCTAGTGGGCATTTGATGTTTTTACTTCCTGACCTGATCCTATTTTAATTCTGCAAAACACTGAATGTTAGAAGAATATTACGTAGACTGAAAAGAGTAAGTACACAAGGTGAATGGTCATTAATGAAAGCAAAAGGTCAAATGGGCAAGTTTCAACCTACCTTAGTGGAATATTCTTTGGGACATCCCATGTTGACATCAATGCCAGCCACATCATTCTCCCTGAAAAGATAAAGATGAAACACAAGAGATAGGGAGCAAACCCATTACCATAAAGTCTCTATTTCCACCATACATTTTGGATCCTGTGCATCTGTTCTCTGAGAAACAGGAGAACAGTCATTCTCATGCCCTCCACTTGCCTACTACAAAAAAATCAAACTCCTCTGCTGGTCTGAGGCTTATTGTTGATGTTACTTACATATGAAAGCTTACATGCAGTGAAGATCCATGAGCTTGCATTTTTGGCAGACTTACTTTCAAGACAGGGACAACTGGCAACGATTACATGAACCAAGATTTGTGGCAGATTCCCAGGTTATTATGAAGATTCTCAGCAAGCACCAAATGTCAAAACACTATCAGAAGCATAAACATTTGACAGATACTTACACAAGTCGGGCTACTATCAGGGCTCTCTCAGCATCTGCTGTCCCCTGCAGAATGCAGAGAAGTCAAAATTATAATCAGCATACTTTGTACGTGGACTGCTGGAATACAAACTCCAGTGGAAGAAACAAAACGAGATTTGGTTGGCTTCGCCCTTTTAAAGCAATGCTTCAGAGAGAGTAGTTACTGAGTGACAATTTGAATTAAGCCTCGGGTGAAAAAGGACTGGTGCTCCACTCTTCCAATACGACCCTTAACTTTTGATCCACTAATAGTACAATCATAAACAGAGTCAGATCCTTCTAAATCTACTGAAGTCAACTGACTTAGAAGGGTGCTAACTTCAACAGACTTCAGATTTACAAGTGTCTAACTCTGGTTAGGACTGCACTTCAAGTCAATTTATGGAGCTTGGGAACAGGATACTCTTCTTTTATGGGAAGCATTTAATACTATTTAACTGTCTTGCCTAGGCTATAGATATAACTTTATATTTTGTGACTAGGTAGAATAGCCCCTTGACACAAGCCAATCAGCTCAAAGACATAAATTGGTGGAAAGTTCTAACAATTATGCATTCCGACACTATTATAGTGTAACTGTTCCACTTTAAAAAAAACTGTAGGGGGATACAAAGCATTGGTTCAGATATAACACCAAACCATGATTTGGCACTATGAGAATGAGCCTAGGATGAGCTTCAGGACTCACATTCATAATCCCCACTCATGCCTTATAAATTAATCAATTCCTTCCTCACTTGTGGCAAAATCAGAGCTTGTCATTGCCTCCAGCAATTGTTTCCACCTGATTCTGCAAACCAAAACTGCAAACTGGGAACAAGCCACGGTCTGCTACCCTGGTTTGGAGGGCAAGCACAAACCCACAATTTGCCAGTGCAGAGGTGATGGCAAATTTTGGTGTAGAGTGAAAGATGTAACTAAGTTGTGGGGTATGAGGGGAGACCATCGTATAAGCGAGCCTGAAGATCCTTGGAGCCATGTTCCTGTAACACCAACTCAGATAGCCACAGACAGGAGGCCCACTGAAGAGTTGGGGAGAAACTAAGGCTGCAGAATGATTAAAATGAAGCCAGACTCGGTCAGCACTTGGGTGGGAGATCACTGGGTATGCCCTGCAAGTTTCTCCCAACTTTCTAAAGGAGGCTCAGACTAAAGCAGGGCTCAACAAGTTGCAGACAGCAGGCTTCCCCAGCGCCTAAGAATTTCATTGTGGTACCCACTATTTCCAGGAATAATTTTACTGTAGTTTCTCCCAGCAATTCTCAGAAATACGAAGCTTTTTTAATCACTATGCTTCGGGATTTTCATAAAAATGCATGACCATGAAGTTCTTATCAGTGCTTGTTTGTATGTTAACTTTATACCCTTTCCATGGTTGTGGATGAATTAATTTCTTCACCGGTTGTTTTCTGTACTGGTTCCAATATTCAATTGAATGGAGTTTCTCAAAGCAATAATGAAATTATGAGGATTTGGGGAGAAGTTAGGTTTTTGTTGTGATGGTAACAACCTGGGTTACCTTCTATTTATTTATACATGACAACACTTGTGGTATTGTTTTTTATACAAGAAATTGTGAACAATTTGGATTAGGTTTTACGGTAGCAAAAATCAAAAAACCAAGGTCATTAAGCACAAAACCCTGAAGGCGAAAAATGGCTCTGGCTCCCAAAGTTTTGCACTGGCTCCTAAAGCTAAAGAAAAATTGTCAAGGCCTGGAATAAAGTATTAGTAAAAAAAACGTGCTTTCCTAGCAGGCAACTGGCTGCTTCACCAGCTGCATTCACTCAAACAAGACTGTATCAAGAACACAGGACTAATCAGGGTTAAAAGATGAACTTTAAAAAAAAAAAAATGCATAATACATCATCTCAATTATGGCACTCAGTGTTCAGGCCCCTTCTGATATTACTTTCATGGCCCAAAAGCCACTGAAGCTCATGTCCTTGCAACAGTAATATCATGAATCCATCATCCCATGGAAGGAGCTGCCAATGCAGCTCTTTCCAATGCCCACAGTTTGGCCCAGGGCCACTACAAGTTAAGAACACAAACCTGATTTATTTCTGAAAACGAGAGGTAGCTAAGGCAGGTAGCTGCACACAATGTATCATCTACACAGGAACACTGAACTGTTGTCAAGGCATCAAATATAAACAGCTCACACAACCAAATGGGAGACTTTGTAGCAAGAGAATCACCAAAGGTGTGGCGTGGATTAGAGGATGGCGTGGTACAGTGGACAGAGTGTCGTGCTAGGCCCTGGGATGACTGGATTTGAATCTCCCATTTAGCCAAGTGACCCTGGGCCTGTCATGGTCTCAGCCTGACCTCCCCTCACAAGGCTGCTGGTCTGAGGATTAAGTGGAGTGAGTAATGATATGAAAAGTTGCTTTAGGTCCCTGAGCATGGAGAAAAGCAGAATATAAATTAAAAATAAGCAATAAGTGTGTTGCCCCGTATATATTTTTTCCTGCTTTGATTCTAGATTGGTTATTTTAAAATTCTGTTTTTCAGTCCGTTCTCTCCTCATCCACATCTCTTCCCACTATCTATTTTACGGATTTAATTTTTTAACATTTCTTTTAAGTAGAATCTGGTGCATTTTATAGATGTTGTGGGACACTCTGGGAACTCTGGGAACTCCAGTGAAAACACAGGATACAAACTTAACAAACAGCTTAATGAAAGCATACAGACACAATACACACAAAAGATGCCGTTTCATCACTCCGCCATCTCCTACATCACTGAATTTGCAAGAAGATGTCAATGGGAACGGTGCTGGCAATTTATTTAGAAAATATTAATGGCTCCGATTGTATTTCATTTAGCAGAAAGGCAACTGCTGGTCATCTCTTACCATCTGAAAGACAACGCAGTCTTTTTCCCTTTCACAGGTCCTGAACACGACTCGCTCATTAGGAGCCACAAAGTCTACTGTTCCAAGCACCTCTGCAAAACAGAGACGGAAAAGGACAGCTTGAAGACGAACATCACACAAAGAACATCCATGTTTGCACACTAAGACATCTGAGCTGAAAATGTTTGTGTTTTTTTGCCATTATGCTGCAGCCGATTTATGCCAACCCCATAGAACTTTCAAGGCAAGAGACGCACAGAGGTGGTTTGCCACTGCCTGCCTCTGTGTAGCAACCCTGGACTTCCTTGGTGATCTCCCATCCAAGTACATAAGAACATTGGCCAATGTTGGATCAGGCCAAAGGCCCATCCAGTCCAACACTCTGTGTCATACAGGGGCCAAAAATACCAGGTGCCATCAGGAGTTCCACCAGTGGGGCCAGGACATTAGAAGCCCTCCCACTGTTGACCCCCCCCCAAGCACCAAGATGACAGAGCATCACTTGTCCTAGAGCCCCTATCTATACCTTGTGGCTAATAGCCACTGATGGACCTCTGCTCCATATGCTTATCTAATTCCCTTTTGAAGCCGTCCATGCTTGTAGCCGCCACCACTTCCTGTGGCAGTGAATTCCATGTGTTAATCACTCTTTGGGTGAAGAAGTACTTCCTTTTATCCATTCTAACCCGACTGCTCAGCAATTTCATTGAGTGAAAATAATAATAATAATAATAATAATAATAATAATAATAATAATAATAATAA
>NW_015162478.1:340396-343030 GCF_001447785.1 Gekko japonicus
TTTCTCCAAGCTAAAGAGCCCTAAGCGCTTTAACCTTTCCTCATAGGGAAAGTATTCCAACCCTTTTATCATTCGAGTTGCCCTTTTCTGCACTTTTTCCAAAGCTATAATATCCTTTTTAAGGTGTGGTACCAATGAGGGCTGACCCTGTTTAACTTCCAAGATCTAGTGAGATCAGGGTAGCCTGGACTATCCAGCTCAGGGCGAAAATTCATTGCCACTGCTAAACACATATAAAAGATACATGTAACGATTCCTTGTTTCTGTGTGTGTGTGTCTCTTTAAAAGTTTGGTATCATGGCTGTGGTAGATAGACTAGAGTGATTGAAAGAGGCAAGTGTGGTATGATTGGTGGTTGACAGAGAGGGGGAGGGGCTTTGGAAGTGAATCTGGTTGGATGAGTATGTGAGTCAGTCAGTAGTTTCAGTTAGATGTTGACAGTTGATGTTCAGTTGGTAGTTAGTTAGTTCTGGGTGGAAGCAGTTAGAAGGACAGCTGCGGTTGTTCAATGAAAAAGGGAAGGAGATCTAAAAGCTGAATGTCTAGGAAAAGTAAAGTAAAGTAAAGTTAAGTGAAGAAAAGTTATAGGAAAGTCTGTGTGTCATAACAGACTGGAGTGGAACAGTAAACGTATATGGCATTGAGATAAACAAGTGTTACAGTGTTACATGCAAAGATCCCTGTCAGTGAGAGAGAAGATTGTGTGGGATACCAAAGAAATTGTTCAGTATTTACACATTACTAGTTACATTGTACTACCCTCTTATTCATGCTTTATTTTAATAAATCCTCTTTCATTCAAGTATACCAGCTCTGAAAGAAATACTTCCCAGGACCACATAGTTCCTCGTAAGCCTTGAACTCGGTCTACCTAACCAGTAAGAGTAAAAGTAAAAGCATAAAGGTTTGGAAATCCTTAAAATTTCCTGGTGGCAGCAGATTCTACCCTGTTAAACAAATTAGCGAGAACTTTTAAAGAGAAACCAATCCTCCCCAATAAGGAGGACGTCACAAGTGGTGCTTGGTGGCGGGATACGAACATCCTGAGGAAGAGAGCATATATTAAGTGAAAAATGGCAGAGTTTTTAGGATTAAAGAAAGAGGCTTTAACCCAAAAATGTATAGAATTAAATTTACCTCATGAAGGGAAAAGTGCAGAAGAGATGAGAGCTAGCCTGATTCAAAACGTTGTAGAAAATAGCAAAAGTGATAGTGAGGGAAAGTTTAACCCCAATCCAGACTATTTGGAGTTTTTGAGAGAAAAACACAGAGATGATTTAGAGAATAAGGCTAAAGAGAGGGAGCTGAAAATTAAGGAAATAGAGCAGGCAACAGCACTTAAGAGATAGTGAAATGGAAAAGTGGAAGGTTGAAACTGCACTTAGAGATAAGGAAACAGAATTTAAGAATAAGGAAATAGAACTGACGACTGCCCTTAGAGACAGAGAGCTACAATTGGAAGCAGAGATATTGCATTTACAAGCAGAGAAATTTAAACTGGAAGAGAAAAAGGAGGGAAACCTAGAGGGTAGATATGATAACCCTCGAGTTACACCAAAGGATTTTATAATGTATGTGACAGGAGAAGATCCCCAAATCTTTCTGTCAACTTTTGAAAAATCTGCTCAAAATTGGCTGAAGATGGCGGAAATAGTGGAGACGGCGACAGTGGCGGCAACGATGGCGGCGGCGGCGATCCTGGCGTGGACGGCATTGGTGGTGCGGCGAGCAAGGCGGCGGCGAGCAAGGCAAGGTGCGCGTTTGAGCGATCCCTGGCGGCGGAGAAGGAGTACACCGAGGGCTGCGGTGAAGAGAGAAGAAAGGGGCGTGTGCAGATGCCGAGTTCCGGCTCAGCGGAGCCGGAAAGGACGTGGCTGGGCCGGAAAGTAGGGATTCTAAAGAAAAATTAAGGGAGCTGATTATTCTAGATCAATTCCTTTTCCAACTTCCCTATGTCCATGAAAAGCATTTCCTTCCTTTATTAACTTTACCCCCTGTGTAGATTCTCTCCTCCCCAGTCCAGTCCAGGAATGGAGGGGAAAGAATTCTACACTGGAACAATGCATTACACAAGAATCCAGAGAGATAACCTCTCTGAATTTATACACTCAATTTTAAAATCACAGTCTGCTACCTGGTTCAAATCATTTAAGAATGACCATTTTTAGATCATTTTACCTGGTTAACTTAGATAATCATAACCTTAGAGCAGCTTTTACATCTCTGCGTTTTGAATCAATGCCTACGGCCGTATTAGCTGGCCGCTATAGTAGAACACCCAAGGAACAGCGTTTATGTATTTGTGGCTCTTCTGATATAGAGGATCTCTCCCATTACATTCTTGATTGCCCATTGTATTCCCAACCTAGGTCAAAATTTCTATCTGGTATTTTATCAGTTTTAAGTTCTTATTCAGTCCCCGAGAAGATGATATTTTTGCTAGCTGATGCCAATGTAAATGTATCCTATAGAATGACTTTATTTGCTTTGGCGGCAAGGAAGATACGGGCCAATACTGTGCTTTTATGTATCGAGACGGTTTTAAATTGTATAATATGTTTTAAATTTTACTAAATTGTATTTGATGTTTTATTATTGCAATATCTTTTGCTATGTAAGCCGCCCTGAGCCCTA
>NW_015162478.1:343222-347642 GCF_001447785.1 Gekko japonicus
AGTAATAAACATATTTACCAAGTCAGGAACAGTTATCAGTCCAGAATAGTCCATGGTAATAATCCAATAGCCCCAAGGGATTTGGAGCAAGAAGTCCATCTTTGCCAACCATGAGCTGAGCTCACAAAGCAGTCCTTTGTTCTCTCCCAGGCCACATGGCAGCCCAACATCTCAGATAGACAGACACAGAGTTGTAGAGATCATAGCAGGAACAGAAGAGAGAGAGAGTTCTCCCATAAGCTTTAAGCAGATATACGGCCATTCAGTCTTCAAATTAGCTCTGGCCAGGAGCCAATTGAAGTAGACCTGGGTGTGCCCAATGGTAGGGTTGTCATGGCTACAATTTCTGAATGGTCAGTTGTCTTGGAGGCCACACCTGCAGTTGTGATCCCCCAAGCCCCAACTCCCATTGCGTACGTGCAGCTTCTAGCATGCTGGCCTAGCTTCCAGCATGAGGTGTGAAGGTATGTGGTTTATGGCATGGCAATAGAGCTTCTCTGACCAAATGGTCAGCCATCTGGCTTGCAACAGGAAACAAGGTATCAGAAGACATTCCAAGGGGGGAGGCAGGGGTCTGTAGGAATCAATATTTCTATACACCCCCAAAGAAGTGCACGTGAGTCTTTGTAGGGAGGGGCTCGCCTACTGCTGGCTCCACAACAATAAGACTTTCCATCCAAATCAGTGCATTTGGAATCATGAGCCTAAGCCAAGCAGCTGGAAAGAAAATTCTTTTCCAGCTGATCTGCGAGTAATGGATTGCCCCACATTCCAATACAGCTGCCTGAAGGAAGAAAAATATACCACACATAGATGCTGGACAACTTTTCCCCAGGGTAATTCATTAATTCGACAAAGCTTGAACAACATCAAGCTGATATGATTTACAACCAGAAAAAAACAACCCATCCTTTTATCTGTAAATTGACAAATCCATCAATATGCTCCATTAATATGCTCAAGAATAGTTTCCTTGAACAACCTCAGCTACATGTGTGAAATAGTTCAAGGAAATTAGAATTTGGAAGTCCACAATTCAGAGTTACTAAATATCATTATTGTTGCAGTCTTTCTCAAACACATATACTACTTATAGTATAGTATAGCAGTCTGGATTAATAAAAAGGTTTTAAAGAAAGAACTCCGGAAGCTCACGTAATCCAATATACTTGTACTAGAAAGGATTTTTTTTTAAGTATTTTAACCAAGATTTCAGAACAAGAGTTCCCTACAAGACTCACATATTCCAAGCAGTCAACCCCTTTGTATTTGCAATCCCTTTAATTTTCAAGTTCTAAGATAAATTATCTTACTGCTTTTAAAAATATCTCATTTAACAAAAGCAATAATGCAAAGCCACCAGTAAAATATCTGGAGTCATCTTAAGAGAACATGATCCCCAAGAAATCCCTGCATCTCATTTCCCCTACTATAATTTCACCTTATTTTTCTCTGAAAAAAGCAGCTACTTGCCATTTACAACTCTCTTGCACTGCAGCATCTTTAGGTCAATCAGCTCCTGAAGAATAAAGGCAAAAATTACTAAAATACAGTAGATCAAAACAGTAAAGTTCTATACATCCATCTACACAGACACGCCAACTGAGCGGCAGAAGGAAACATACAAACTTCTCTTACTTTAATTGTAACTAAGAAAACATCAGCACCAAACTTAACCATACCCAATGCTGATCCAGGTGCCTCTTTTACCAGGATGTGAAAATCACCTGAAGCCATAGTAAACCCTGGCAGCACTAACAACCTCCAGTGGGGAGGGTGGGGTATAGATCAAATAAACAAACAAACAAATAAATAAATATGAGTGCCACATTTTCCTTTAGGACATTTAAAGAAGGAAAGGGAAAACCTGCTCCAGAAAGTAGGAGGAAAATCTGTGCAGACCTGGAATTGAACCCCAATTCCCTAACTATGGTTAAGACAAAGATGGCATTATATCTGTGCTGACAGTATATCTGGACCATGTGATGGCCGATTCCCACAGAACCTGATTTCTGAACCACCTGATTATTTGGCAAAGCCACATAACAATCTGGAGTTGGGAGAATCCCTTCCCAAGACTTCACAAATCATTATGTTACTGTGTAAATACAAATATGCTATTCCAATGCCTAGCTCACCTCCTCTCCATTGGATTTTCCTGGGAGTAAACCCCATTGAATAGAATGGAACTTACTTCCAATAAGAACTGCTTGAAAACCAAAACAACCTTATTTAATTTACACAGAAATTTCAAAATATATTTATCAAGCAAACATAAATACACAATTCAGAGCAAAGCATTCAAAATGTCCATCTCCTCCTTCTATCCAGATGAAGGGTTCTAGAACCACACAAAACAGGCAACAGATGATGGCATTTTTGTATCAATATTCTCTGCAAAGCTAATGATTCCTCAGTATGTGTACCACCCTATTAATGAAAGCAGAAAAGCTGAACTTCTCCAAAACAAAATATACATGCGACTAGCTGGCCATACTGAATGCATTCTCAGCATCAAGAAACTGAGGTCCTAGACAATGACTGGAAAATATAGGTGCACAACTGTGCCAACCCTATGCAAAGTTACTCCAGTCTAAGGCAAATTATTTCAATGGGTTTAAGACTGGAGAAACTGCACAGGACTGCATTGCAAACAACCAGGATTTTTGTGGGCACTGAAAAGCATTTTAGAAAAAGGGAAATCGTCTTTTGTCCCAGTGATTCATCATTCATACCTCACAGTACACAATATCAGCACCATAATCCAAAGCCAGCAGTCGCATAGGGAGGGTTCCAACTCGTACCATGGGAGCCAAGATGACCTTATTTCTGAAACAGAGTGATGCAGCATTGACCGTCATGACCTTTCTGCAATAACCTGAAACAAGTGAAAGATATTCAGAAACAAAGTATTGACATAGTTTTATCATTTCCATCAGCTATGTCTCTCAACTATCACTAAAATGCCTTTCCCAAGTTTGCAAACTGCAGCTGGTAGTGTTTTAAATGCTCTCTAAGATACCCTATATGAATGCATTCAAAGTTATGAACCACTCCAAACATGTATAAATGCATTCATCTCTCCCAGACACTCTACAAATTGTAGCAATGTACATCACAGAGATTAGATGCAGCATGAGCCCTCAGCACAACACATTGGTTGTCTTTTTTCAATTTCTTTAAAAATTTGTGTAAACTTTAAAAATGTAGAATAGACTTGCACTAGAATTAAATCTTTACTATTTAATTAACCTTTTAAAATATGCAAACTACATAAAATATTTTATTAACAGAAGAGTACACAGTAATAATTTAACACTCTCTAAGTCTCTTACTCTAGTTTTCAAGTTTTCTCAGAGCTTTAAATCAGCAAAGAAACAAGAAAAGACAATATGAATAAGCAGTGTGATGAATAAGAAAGGAGTTCTCGCAAACATCAAAAAATGTTCCATCTCCACAGCTAACATGAAGAACATTTAGGCTGGCTACATTGTGGGCAACCAGGTATTTGAAACACAAATACATTTCAGTCCCAACCGAACAAACACCAATCCACTAAAAATTGGCCAGTAGCCCACCACTGGACAAGATCCTTCCCGCATTGCACTGTAGCTGTCAGAGTGCAAAGACTAGGTCCTGGGAAACCAAGGTTCAAATCCTCGCTACGCCATTAACACTCTGTTAACATCTGAACTGAACAGAGTTCCTGTCAGTTCTAGCCCGCGCTGGTGTGAGCTACCAGCCTTGTCCCCAGCTCGCCGTCCACAATGCGGTTCGAAAGCTTCGTCGAGTGGACAAAATGGGTACCACTCCTTAGAGAGGATGGGCACACTAAACCCCCGTTGGGGAGGTGTTAGCCGGCGAATGGAATGTCCAGCTCGAAAGCCTGGAAAAAATACCTCTTCGGCATTAAGGAGCCTGTAATGGGCCAATCCAGCCAGGCGGTGGCAGTGAGGCGCTACGACTCAAAGCAGCCCAAGAAGAACCAACATCATCAAGCCAAGCTGAAATGAATGCTGTCCGGAACACGTCTGAAGCCTACAGCTGAACAAAAATCCCTGTCGGCTGTAAATGTGTGCAATTTAAAAGAATTATATGTTGTCCTCCCTTACCCCCTATGAAATTGTTAGTCCCTTGTGTGAAACCGTGTAACTGTAAATCGCTCAGAGCCAGCAGCTCTGCTGGACTGAGCGATCAATAAATCGAAAGGTATTATTATTATATTATTATTATTTTGTTGTTATTGTTAGGAAGACTAAAATCCCACAAATCATCAGAACTGGATTCATATGCAAGCTAAATAAGCTACAGCTTATAATAGAATCATAGAGCTGGAAGGGGCCATACAGACCATCTAGTTCAATCCCCTACCCAATGCAGGACCAGCCTAAAGCAGGGGTGTTAAACATGCAGCCCGGGG
>NW_015162478.1:347684-360632 GCF_001447785.1 Gekko japonicus
GGGGGCCAGATCAGGCCCACAGTGGACCTGGCCATCTCCTGCTTTCAGTTCTGCTGCTGCTGCATCATAGCTTGCTTCACCAGATTCTCTTAATCACTCAGCCATTTCATGTTTTAACCTGGGTCCTAGACACAGAACTCTGAGCATGAGATTTCTGTGGTGAATGTCTATAAATCAAAAGTAGTTTTGCAGCTTACAGAGCTAATGTTTTAAGCATGTTTTTATTTTAAGTTAAAAAAATATTTGTTTGTGTGCTTTATAAAGTTTATATCTCTGCTATCTGGCATTACATTTTATGACACACGTGGCCCAGCCCAACAAGGTTTCATTTATGTCAGATCCGGCCCTCATAACAAATGAGATCGACACCCCTGGCCTAAAGCATCTCTGACAAATATTTGTCCAGCCTCTTCTTGAAAGCTGTCAGTGAAGGGGAGCTAACCACCTCTCTAGGCAGTTGATTCCACCTTTGAACCACTCTGACTGTGAAAAGGTTTTTCCTAACATCCAGCTGATACCTTTCTGCATGTAATTTAAACCCGTTGCTTCGGGTCCTATCCTCTGCTGCCAACTGGAACAGCTCCTTGCCCTCCTCCAAATGACAGCCTTTAAAATATTTAAAGAGAGCAATCATGTCTCCCCTCAATCTCCTCTTCTCCAAACTAAACATTCCCAGGGCACTTAGCCTTTCCTCATAGGGCTCAGTCTCCAGACCCTTGATCATCCTCATCACTCTCTTCTGCACCCTCTAGATTTTGTCCACATCCTTTCTGAAGTGAGGCCTCCAGAACTGCACACCTCAAGGTGCGGCCTGACCAAGGCAGTATACAGAGGGGCTATGACCTCCTGCAATTTCGATGCTATGACCCTTTTAATACAACCTAAGACTGAATTTGCCTTTTTTACCACCACATCACACTGACTGCTCATATTTAGTTTACAGTCCACTCTTACCCCAAGATCTCTTTCGCATACACTACTCCCCAAAAATGTATCCCCCATCCAGTACTTGTGCTTGACATTTTTGTGGCCCAGATGTAATAGTGTGCATTTATCTTTGTTGATTTGCATCCTGTTTGCAACTGCCCACTTCTCCAGAGTATTCTGGCCTTGTTGAATTTTAACTCTGTCTTCTTGGGTGTCTGCTTAGTGCTTTATGAGGTAATTCTAAATTTTAAAAAAGTACTAAACATTACTATACCATTTGCGGTGCAATGCTATGGGGCCTCTTAAACTGGGCATGGTTTAGAGCATCAGCTTGCCTAATCCAGCCCTGGAAGCCCTAGAAAATACATAAAGTCACACTGGGTCACATCAGTGCCAGTCAGTAATCACACTCTTAGCCCTTGGATGATGCTGTTGTATGGATGAAAAGGAGATATGGGGGTGGGGGGAGACGTCCATCAACCTGAGCTCCTCAGAAGAAGGGTGAAGATTATACCCAATTATTAATTCCATATATCAGAGAATATTTGACAGCAGATAACACAAACATGTACAGGGGAGAGAAGATGGAAGTTAAAGTGCACTCTTAGATGCAATTTCTACCTGAAAATTGGCTACTGATCGCTACTGATGGCCCAGATCCTGTCTTATACTCGCCAAGAGTGTGACAGCCACACGTTAGCAAGGTTCTTCGCATAAACACGTGTCAGGTAGAGAAGTTTGTAGGGGGAAACAGAGGAAGGCGAGCTTCACTAGAGACATAGCAATACAAATATAGCCCCTGAACGGGAACGACCTGAGCACGATCCAGACTTACCCGCCGCTGCACGCAACACTAAGCCTCACCTCCGCTACCAGCCCACCAGCCCCTCTCTGGCTCTCACCTCGACAACCACTCCCCTACGCATGCGCCCTGCCACTCTTCGCCTCCAGGAACTCCGTGACATTACGTCTTTACTCCGCGACAACATTCTTCCCCCTTTCCCTTGGGAAGTCCTGGAAATCAATGGCGGGGAGAGAGAGCATCATAATAATAACTGGATTCCAAAGAGAGAAAACAATCAACTCATCCTGTCCTAAAAGTTTCCTGAGTGAAAAGAAAATACACAGAGACTATAAGGCAGTTTCATGTGTTCAAAGTTGCTTAGCGCCGGAGGACCGGCATATGTCGTCATCATGCTGCGACTCCAGTTTTCAGAAAGGCCGTCGGAATTTTTTTCTAATTCTTTGAAAAGCCGCCCTATAAAGATGGAAAGACGTCAGGATTCTGCCTATAGACTACGAAAATTATTTTTAAACTTTCTCCCGCCCCGCTCTCCGCTCGTCGTCATTAGACTGCGTCACTGACTAAATAATAGTCCTTAGAGAAGCCGGTTAACCATCTACTCTCGGGGCGAGCGTGGGTTTATTACGTCATCAGACTGCGCCTCTAGAGCGCGACCACGAGAGGCTCCCATCAATGGCGCTCTCCTTCTGCGGGCTGCGCCAGGCCGCCTTCCTGCGTGCTCCCCGCCGGTTTCTGCTCAGTTGGCCGCGGCTGTCCTCCAGAGAGCCTTCGCAAGAGGAGAACGTGATTCGGATTCCCCGCGCTTGGCAGCTGCAGTTGCAAAAAGTCGAGTCTAAAGCGGCGCGAAGAGCCCGCCTGGCGGCCGCCGCTGCCACCCCAAACACCCGGTCCGGGAAGCTGATGCTGAGGAGCCGGAGGCAGGAACTGAGCCAAAGCACGAGGTTCGTTTTAGGGCGCTGGGAACGGCCACGCTTGGTCTCGGACGGCTGGAAAAATCGCTTGTCCCGGGGGGATTATTTCCAACTGGAGCGGACGAGACAGGAGCCGCCCCAGGAACGAGACGAAGCCAATTCTCCCTCCTCTTTCCAAGAGCTGGGAGTGGAGCCGCGGATCGCCTCCGCCTTGCAGGATGCTTTGGCCATCTCTCAACATACCGCCGTGCAGAAGCGGGCCATCCCTGTCCTGCTGGGCGGGCACAACGCCTTGTGTGCGGCAGAGACTGGCAGCGGCAAGACCCTGGCCTACCTGCTGCCCTTAATCCAACGGCTCCTCCAAGGACAGAATTTGTTTTCAAGACATGCTTCTGTGGTCTCCCCCCGCGCTTTGGTAGTGCTGCCCTCACGGGAGTTGGCAGGACAAGTGCAGAGTGTGGCTTCTTACTTGTGTGTGAGGTTGGGCTTGCAAGTGAGGGAGATCGGCGGAGGCCGGGGCATAGGCGCTGTCCGACGGAAACTGCATTACGGACCCATTGATCTCCTGGTGGCCACACCGGGTGCTCTGTGCAAGGCTTTGCGAAGGCGGATGCTGTCCCTGGAGAAATTGTGCTTCCTGGTGCTGGATGAAGTGGATACCTTATTGGATCCCTCGTTTTTCGACCTGGTGGAAGACCTGCTTCAGCAGACTCTTCTCCCCACCAGAGGTGAGGAAGTAAATAATGACTGGGATCCAAAAACCCAGCTGGTGGCTATGGGAGCCTCCCTCCCAAAGGGAATAAGTGATCTGTTGAGCAAGGTCACTGACATAAGCAACTTCAGCATCCTGACGAGCTATTATTTGCACTACCTTCAGCCTCATGTTGAACAAAAGTTCATGCGCCTGAAGGGCAGTGACAAAGTGACTGAGCTGCTGCAGCTCCTCAAAGATCGAGGCCCCACCTCTGGTGCTGTTCTGATTTTTTGCAGCGGTGCCAGCACCGTCAACTGGCTTAGTTATATCTTAGATGACCACAAGGTGAAACACCTCCGCCTACAGGGAGAGATGCCAGCAGATATGCGAGCCAACATCTTCACTCACTTCCAGAAAAGACAATTTGACATCTTGGTATGCACAGACATAGCCTCTCGGGGACTGGACACGACACAGGTGGAGCTAGTGGTCAACTATGACTTCCCGCAGACGTTGCATGACTACTTGCATCGGGTGGGGCGAGTGGGCCGCGTAGGCAGCAGGTTTCCGGGGACTGTTGTCAGCTTTGTCACCCACAAGTGGGACGTAGACCTGGTGAAGAAAATAGAAACTGCTGCTCGCAAAAGGGCTCCACTGCCAGGCATGGAATCTCCAGTTAAGAAAGTCTGAGGAAAGCTGAAGTCTAAAATAGCTTTTGAAACGTGTGACCTCATGGTTCTGATCAAAGGTGCAGCATAATGTTTTGTACATTTAACTTGAGGATCTGAACAGCCAAAGAAATGGCAATTCCCCTTAAGAAACCTGTGATAAATAAATTTGCAAGCGTAAACATCTGCTTCCATGGAATTGCTTGACTTGCATGGGTTGAGGTTTGTTTGTGATGGCTGTGTTTGTGGACTCGGTTAGAAGTTGGGCAGTGGCATACTGGACCTGATCTTCTATCTGTTTTAACAGTTAGGTGGTCTGTGGCATCTCAAGGAGACATGGCAACCTAGCCCTGTTGCATTAACCAAATTGGCTCTCCCTCCCCCTTCTCATTCGTGTAAATATTTTTATTAATGCAGGAAGGTGGAACCAAAAGTTGTAAGACTTGTGCTGTGGAATAGCTCGATTTGAGGGGTATTGGGCTGTGTACCTACTAAAGGGTAATCAACACCTCAGCTATGTTTTAATTGGTGGGTTATAAGTTTGTTTATTGAGATTGTCTTTGTTTAGCTCTTCTGTCTGAAAGTCAAGACTACACTCTCTAGGTAAAGGGCAGAATTTGGGGGCATGTGCCAACAGGTGCCAAATTGGAGTTAGATGTATCTTAAGACTGCTTGTATCATTGTAAAATTGAAAGACAGAGGAGGATTCCCTTGTGCTTGTGTGTGTTCACACATGTGCTGTAAACAGGTCTCACATATTACTGTCTTTCCCAGTAATTGTGTGAACTTCAGCACTTTCAATAACCTGCTTATTATCCATGCAGTTCTACACTATGCTTCTTTTATAACATGCATCTCACCTTTCATCCAAGAGTGCAAGATGATATATGCAGGCAGCATTTTACCTTCCCAGTAATTCTGTGAAGTACATTTGGCTGAGAGAGTGACTTGGCCAAACAGCTTCTCGGCTGAACAGCAATTCAAGCTCAGGTGGTTCTTTGTTCACATAAACACCTTTAGAAGCAGGGCCTGTTGAGCAGACCTTACCTGGCATGGGGACACAGTGGGAGCAAAAAAGTCCTTCATGGCATGCAGCTAAGCTTTATCACCTGCTATTTGCTGCAGCTGAAACTGCGAAACAGCAAATATATACACTACAATAACCTTATTTATAAGTTAAAGTGTTTTATATGTTCCATCTTGTAAAGTGCATTGTGTATTATTCATAATATTCTAAAACAGGTATATATTCATTACATGCAGTAACAACAATAATAATCAGTTTGTACAATCTAATAGCTACCAGTCAATTTACATCCTTTTTACACAATCAACTCCAGCGGGAGTTTCTAGAATTGTTCTCCTTGCTTGAAAGTCTTCTAAAGGGGGAAGTTTCCTTTTGTGGTTACATTGAAGTTTAAATTGATGTTTGTTGCTGGTCATACAAAAGGCTGTTAAAAGATTCATGAGTCTAAAAATTATCTAATATATCTTGGCTTTGTGTAGTTTTCTTACCCCATTAAGCAGCTGACAATCATAGACCGAGCATTCCTGTCTTTATCAAGGCTGCCTAGTATTGACCTTGTTCTCTGGTCATTAAATCTTACAGCACCTGTTAACAGTTTGTATGTGTGTTCTCTAATTAAAGTGACAGTAGTGAAAAATCCACATTCCACTTCATAATGGATTCCAGTTCAATAACAGTCTAAATTGTACTTCGAAGTTTGCAGGGGATGTTCTCTCCTTTTTTCCTTAAGGTGATAATCCAGTTCACAGATGACATGAGAGGTCCATTGTTTGGTTCATTCCCTCTGGGGTCAATGTATGGAGCTTGTGTATCCAGAAGTTTTCTTTGCAGACAAGAATCTTCTTAATGTCTTGTTGGTTGAGGCTTTGGCTCTCATATTTGTAAATCACAAAGAATTTTAAGTCCTCAAAACGATGCTGGACTGACATACAATGCTCCACCATTGGAGCGTCCAAAATTTTGTTTTTCAATCTCGATTTATGTTCCATGATACAAGTTTTTAATGATCGTGTTGAACTCCCTACATAATATTTTGGACACCCACAGAAGGTTACATAAACAATATTTTTACTGGTGCAAGTAGACAAGTGTGGCCAACGATAATTTTTCAGATAAGGTTCTAAAGAAAATTCTTTTACTTCAAAGCAATTATTACATATGGAACAGTTTTGGCATTTGAAGTGACCATATTTTTTTTTAACCAAAATACTTTTATTCATTTTAGTAACAGAACAAAATAAGATTTAACAGGTTTTCAGCATACATAACATTACGCCCGATCGAGTAAGACGACCATATGAACATGCAACGATAGTCAGTACAAGTATCACAAGATTAACCAAGTAATAACAATGAATATTTTGCTTTGCATATGGCTTCCCATTCAAAGGATTCAAAGGTAAGTTTATCAATTATGGGGTACCATTTTCCAATTGGGTTAAGTAATTCGCACTCGTTTTGATCAGTATTGTTGTAAATTGAAATGGTTTCATATAGGAAGTAGTCCCATATTTTAGAGAGCCAGAGTTTAATCGGAGGGTGACTGTCTCTCCATTTTTTCGCTATAACATTTTTCGCAGCAGTCAATAAGATATTAATTAGTTGTTTCTGGCTGTTTGGGATGTCACACTCAGGCCATATATTTAATAGCATGAGCTGAGGATCTAAACGGATTTCATAACCTGTGAGCGAAAAACTTTGAATTTTCACTTCAGACCAAAATTTGAGTATGTGTTTGCAGGACCACCAGGCGTGATAGAATGTGGCTTTCTCGCCGCAGAGTTTCCAACATAGTGGTGAACTAGATGTTGACATATGAGCTATTTTAACTGGTGTTAAGTACCAACGAGAGCCTACTTTATAAGAGGTTTCTAAGATTTCAGATGATTTGGAGATATTAAGTTGCATTTTCCATATTGTGAGCCATGTGTCATCAGTCAGGACAGTTTGTAGATCTGTATGCCATGCTTTTTGATAAGTCAAATTTTGACTGATATGCTGGGAAAATAACAAGTTGTATATTTTGGAGATTAATCCTTGTTTCTTAGGTTTTTTTAGCATTAATTTTTCGAAGTCTGTAGTCTGCGAAGTGGTGGTCATATTGTGAGCGTCGCTTTCAAGGAAATGACGCAGTTGGAGGTATTCGAACCAGGGAATATTAGTATTATATTTGTTTTCTATTTCAGATTTCGTCATTAGCTTGCGTTTTATTATTACGTCTGCAAAACAGGTGATACCTTTTTTTCTCCAGGTAAGAAAAGAGTTAGGACTAAATGCCAGTTGGAAAATTTTTTGACCTATAAAAGTGTATAGTTGTGAGTGTTTAGAAAGTAAAAGATTTTTGGAGTGACACCATATTTTCAAAGTGTGTGCAAAGAAAGGGCTTTTTAACGATTTAATAGCTTTAAAAGGGTGAGATGACCAAAGTACCTCCTGGAAAGTATTTTCGGCGAAGGCCTTTTCTTCAATCCATTTCCAATCTATTGTCTAATTAGAGAGGCTAATGAGACCGCTTTATAATATGAAAGTAGGTCAGGGGCTGCCAGTCCCCCTGCTTTTTTGGCTCTGCAAAGAGTAGTGCGCGGGATACGGTGATGTTTATAGCACCATACAAAGCTGATTAGATCATTTTGCCATTTTTTAAGCTGCTGGTTTGTAATTGTGATTGGTAGCACTCGAAAATAATAAAAATATTTTGGTAAGATAAATACTCTAAGAATGGTGATTCTGTCAAAGAAAGATAGCATTTTATCATTCCAGGCTTTTAATAGTTTAATATTTTCCTTGTGTATTTCCGAAAAATTCTCTTTGGGGAGGTGGTCCAAGTTAAGAGGTATATTAATTCCCAAGTATTGGATGGATTTTGGTAGGTATAGGCATGCTTCAGTTGAAAGGAGGCCTCTGAGGATAGGTTAATGGGGTAAATTATGGATTTAGAATGGTTTATTTTGAGTCCAGCTACTGTTTCAAAAGATTGTAGCACTTTGTGTAATTCCTGGTCAGATATAATGAGATGTCGTCAGCAAAGAGGCTGAGTTTGAACGTTTTATTTTTGATATTGAAACCCTGAATATTTTCGTTTTGTCGGATAGCGCACGCCAAGAGAATAGGCGATAGAGGGCACCCTTGGCGTGTGCCTCTATAGAGGGTAAATTCAGATGAGGTTGCTCCATTGATTAATAATTGATTAATAATTGAGCTTTCGGTTCTTCGTATATGGCTTGTATTGATTTCCTGAAGATAGGGCCAAAGGGCATATGTTGCAGTAGGGAGTCTAGGTATTTGACTTCTAGAGAATCAAAAGCCTTTTCAATGAAGTGACCATATGTTTGTATACTATTTTGCTTTTGTGTATGTTGGGCTAGGTTGTTTATATCTGATTTTACTAGAATATCTCTAATAGTTCTAGCCCGTCTATATCCTACTAAAGGGGATTGTTGGCATCCTGGTATATTAGATACTACATGCCAATATTTGTGCAAAATTTTATTAATATGTGTAGACAGACTACTAAACTGGAATGCACATGAAATTCTAGAATTTATCTGTGTGTTTTTTTCCTTATATAAAAGTTCCCTTCTGACTCTTTTCCTAGATCGTTTCCAAGCTGTATTTATCATTGTCATAGGGTAACCCCGGTTTTTCAATTGCTTTGTTAATGTTTTACTTTCATCAATGAAATATCTCTCTTCAGTACAATTTCTTTTCATTCTGAGAAATTGCCCATATGGTAAGTTGGTCTTAAGATGCCAAGAATGATTGGAATCAAAGTGCAATAGAGCATTTTAATCTGTTAATTTCCTGAAGACTCTAGCCCCCAATTTATGGTTTTCTCTCCTATATATTACTGTGTCTAAAAAGTTGATAGCTTGTTCATTGGCTTCATGTAAGACCAGGCGTTCAAATACTGTAATAGCCGGGTCAAAATTTTTGGGTATAAATTTAGATTTTGGGCGAAAAAGGGATTGTGGGTTCCTTGGATGTTCAAATTTCCTCAAAAAACTTTTTAATATATACCTGTTTTAGAATATTATGAATAATACACAATGCACTTTATAAGATGCAACATATAGAACAGTTTAACATAAATAAGGTTTTTGTAATGTATATATTTGTTGTTTGACTCTTCTAACACTGCAGCTCGAGTTTCCACAGCAGCTGAAACTGCAGCAAAACAGACAAGATTTGGAATTTGGCAACACTTATTATTATTTATTAAGTTGGATTTACTTACATGAGTGCATATTCCTGTGAGTTTTCTGCATGGCTAAATGTTATTTTTTGCTACTGTTGACTGGCCCTGCTTTATCCTTGTACCTATTGCAACAGCTGGCAGAAAGCCTTATCTGCCTCTACCATGAAACGCTAGTTTCTGTATGACAGACTGTTGTTCAGCATGCAGGAGCAAAGGCAGTAGGAAAGGAGTCAATGCCCATGCAAAGTCCATTTCTCCCACACCTGAATGACCTGTTGCTGTTGCTTCCTGACTTTCAAAAGGGAAACAAAATGAAGGATGGGGAGTGTTCAGCTCCCTGCCCACCAGCCTTCTTCTACCACGGCGCTCATGAGCTCAGTTCAGACACCAGAATCCTTCTACTACTTTCCACACTTGTCTTACCATCTGATTGTGTTCAATGGGTCGAATGTTGCAAGGTGATAATCATGTTTTTAAAAGTCAATTCGATTCTCCAGGCCTCCTTCCCTTGCCAAATGAACATTGGATTTGAGGATGGGAACAGAAACCCCAAGACTAGTCTAGAAGGGAGTTTTTGAAATTGTTTTTTCTCTGAACCTAGAGGGAAGTTAATTCTGTGTAGTCCAATTTTATCAAAAGCGCTCAGGGTAGTGTGTATGGATCTCCTTTCCCACTTTATCCTCACAGCAACCCTGTGAGCGAGGTAGGGCTGAGAGTGCCTGGTCCAAGGTCACCCAGTGAACTTTAAGGGCTGTGTGGGAATTTACACTGGGGTCTCAAATAGATCCTGGTCTGTTATTTGGGCCACACAGGCTCTTAACTGAGTGGTCCTTGGTTGGGTTAGCCAGTTCTGATGACTGTCAAAATAATGTTCCTGCTATCGAACCAGCAGAAAAACATGATCCTTTCAGAACTGGGCCGTAGTTGCACAGAAACTGACAGGAAAACACAGTGAAGCAAACTATAACCTGTAAGTGGAGACGAGAATTGGAAGCCAGAGACAAGGAGGCTACGAATAGCTAAATATATGTTTTATGGTGTGCCTGTACAAACTTTGTTTATCTCCCCCTCACCACCATGATATGGTTTTATCTAAACTTTGATGCTGTTCACCTTAAGCGATTATGATACCTTTGAACTGTAACCAGATTTGCTTAAAATAGTAATCTATTATTTGACTGACAGAAATGGTCCTGAGCTTGAACATTATTGACAGTGGAGTCCTATGCAGAGTTACTGCAGACGATGTCCACTGAAATCAATGAGCCAAGAGAGCCAATGTGGTGTAGTGGTTAAGAGTGTCAGACTAGGATCTGGGAGACCCAGGTTTGAATCCCCACTCTGCCATGGAAGCTGTCTGGGTGACCTTGAAACCGTCACATTCTCTCAGGGTTGCTGTGAGGATAAAATGGAGGAGAGGAGAATGATGATGTAAGCACTTTTGAGTCCTCATTGTGTGGGGGGAGTGGTACATACATGTATAAATAAATTTTAAAATCTCCACTCTGCCCTGAGCATCACTGAGTGTCCTTGGGTCAGTTGCTTTCTTTCCTGTTTCACTGGGTTGTTTTGGGGATCAAATGTGTTGAGGGGGAGCTATGTACTTTGGCTTAAGCTCTTTAGAGAAAAAGCAAAATGTTTTTTAATACCTCCCAGTAGTAAAGGTCTCTCACGCTTTTAATTAATACTTCCCTTTTGCAGATTGTTCTTTTCCAGTTCCTTTGTTCCAAACATTGCTTGATGCAGCCAGTTTCTCCCCCACACACATTGTTTTTAATACCTGAGCCCTCAAAACAACTCTGTACCACTCAACAGCTTGTTTGCAGTATGGTTGAATTAGACAAACGGATTTTAATCAGTGGCAATGAGACTCAAACTGCAGCATGGTATGTTTTAATGCAGTGGTTTCCAATTTACAGAGTCAAAACAAAAGACATTTCCATCACTCAGCACATAAATAGGGTGGTACTTCCCATGTTTGCAGTTATACTGTGACACAGCAAAAGTATTCAGCCCCCAGCTCCATTTATACACAATCATAGCTTTTTGGCATGGAGGAGAAAACCTCAGCCAGTTGGGACTATTAGTTTAAAGGATATCAACATTAAATAACAGTGCACTGCATAACCAATACTTTTAAACAAAGAGGCTGATTAGCACTTAGAATGATCGCCTATAAATCTCCTCAGCCTTAATCCTGAATTAAAACAAAGCCTACATAAGTAGAATGGCTTCTTCTCAGATTCTTGCTTGGTATTCCTTTCTCTCCCTTCCACTGCTGTCTTTACCCTTCAAAATTATGCCTATTAATCAAAGGCCTGATCTTCCAGAGGTCTCAAGACTTTGGCATGGCAAACTTGTTCCAGCTATCCCTAGGTTATCTACTTGTTTCCCATGAATCACAACCTTCAAGGGAGAGATTTTGGGGATGCATCTTTTTTTAAACTAATATTAAGATGCCAGTCTTCAAGTTTCAACCTTCTTTCCCCTGGATCTGTAAAAGTCAAATCTGATTTGGCCAAGCGGCATCTTACAACTTGCACATATGCATAGGCTGAGCGCATGCTCATGCATGAAAACTGTAGCCCCTCCATGCAGAAGACAACTTGCCACTTCACTTGTTGCAGCTGTGGAGTTCTTGAGAAGTTCTTATAAGACAATGTTTCTGGTTTTTAAAAAGTCACCTAAAGGGACATCAAAAACCTGCATTCGGAGATCAGGGTGAGACAGGCTGCTCCACAGTTAATAAATACCTGATGTGGTAGTGGTGGAAAGTGCCGTCAAGTCACAGCTGACTAATGCAACCATGGGGTTTTCAAGGCAAGAGACATTCAGAGGTGGTTTGCCATTAAGTAGTTTGTTTTTGTAATTTAGATATGTATCAGAGCTCTTGAGAGTCAGTTTGGTGTAGTGGTTAAGTGTGCGGACTCTAATCTGGGAGAACCGGGTTTGATTCCCCACTCCTCCACTTGCACCTGCTGGATGACCTTGATAACAGCTGTCCTTGACAAAGAGCAGTTTCTGTCAGAGCTCTCTCAGCCCCACCTATCTCACAGAGTGTCTGTTGTGGGGAGGGGAAGGGAAAGAAGTCTGTAAGCCGCTCTGAGGGCTTGGTATAAATCCAATCTCTTCTTCTTAAAGTATCTTCTGGGAGGTTGGATCTCATAAAATTAACACTTTAATAATTCAGAACCCATAGCTGACAATAAACTTAACCAAATCTTTTTTTGACTGGGCAAATGAGCAGCCCAAAGGAAAGCGACCATTTTATTGCGATTAGTTCTTTAAAAATCTTTATTTTTTGTTTGCTTTATTTTATTTATACCCTGCCTTTCTCCCCAGTAGGGACTCAAAGCAGCCTGTATTGCTCTCTCTTCTTAAAAATCTCCAGTGATGGGCTTCATTACAGAATTATTAATCCTCCAAATTATTGTATGTACTGAGAACCAACACTTACTGGAAGAGCAAAAGCTACAGAAGTGGTTGGAAAGAGATTTTCAGTGCTCGGGACAACCAAAACCAGATTGTCATACCAATGAGTAAATATTGCAGAACAAAGTTTAAGTCCAGTGGCACCTAGGGTTGCCAAATCTGTTTTGGCTGGGAGCGGGGGGCTCCCGGCCGGCGTCTGAGGCGTGCGTGTCACCCGGAAGTGACGTCGCACGCTGGGGCGGGGCCACGCCATTTGAGGGGAAAACAAAGAGTTTTCCCCTCAAATGGC
>NW_015162478.1:360739-364488 GCF_001447785.1 Gekko japonicus
CAACAAAGTTTTATTCACGGTATAAGCTTTCCTGTGCAAGCACACTTCCTCAGATATCTGATATCAGGTATATGAGGAATTTATTTATTTATTTATTTATTTATTTATTTAAGGCATTTTTACCCCGCCCTCCCCGCAAGCGGGCTCAGGGCGGCTTACAGGGGCTCAAGCCCAGTATAAAACCCAATAAAACAATAAAATCGCAACTGTAACAATAACAATAAATAACAATAAAGTGCTTCATTTAACAGATGGTCTTGCGTAGTATGCTTGCACCCGAAAGCATATACCGTGGATAAAACTTTGTTAGTCTTCAAGGTGCCACTGGACTCAGACTTTGTTCTGCCGCTTCAGACCAACACAGCTACGCCACCTGAATCTATTGCAGAATAAATTATGCAAAAGGAGTGAAATATGCAAATACTGCATTTACCCCAAAGGAAATCTAGTTATTTTTTCCCCCAGTTGTGCCATTAAGAAAAAAGTGAGTCGTCTTCCATTCACGTACAACTTACAAGTATGTCCAGCAATACAAATCTTTTTGTACACAATATTTTTGGGGGGAGGGGTGTCATCTTACAGCCAGGGTGGCCTTCGTGATTCTAGAGCCCCAGAATCAGTCAGGCAGGGTAGAGCAAACCAATGGCAGTTGGAGAGCTCCCAACTGCCCAACAGTTAATCACACACACACACACGTCCCATGCCACCTGACTCTCCGGCAGGGTGAGGAATCAGTTTAGGGGGGGGAGCTCCCAAGTTCTAGTGGGGGCCCAGGGCAGTAGCTCTAGATGTGCTGTTGCCAAGACCAAACTTGTTTAGAACCAGAGTCATCTTTTGGAGTAAACAGATTTGCAGATGAAGGATGTCAGACCAAGCTTTCCAAGTGCCAGAGTTCAATTTGTTTTCAGTACACTTGACACACAGCCCCAGGTGCTGTGAATCAACAATGCCTTTAACGAAAGAATAGGGTTTTTAGCACTGAAGGTAAACTGAATTCAGAAGGCCCTCGGCAGCAATTTGAAGAGACATTGTTCAGGTTTCAGAGGTATCCCTTCCCACACACTCCCAACCCTCCCTTTGCTTGTTATCTCTGCGTGCTGACCCGTTTCATTACCATTAGCCATCACCCTTCACCAGCAATACTCCCTTCTAAGCTGTGGAGTCTTGTGAGCAAAACCTCTACTTTCTGAGCTACTGGCATTAAAGTTGTGAGTGAGCGATTTGGCTGCTGCATAAATCAGTGTGCTCTGGAGCCATCCTTCCTGAGCTCAGACAAAAATGTGTGAGCCAGAGGCTAAAAAACTGTGAGCTAGCTCACACTAACTCAGCTTGGAGGGAACACTGTTCACCGGGGCTTTTTTCCTGGGGGAATGTGCTGGAATGGAATTCCAGAACCTCTTCAACAAAATTCTTTTTAAAATGTTTAAAAGTTCGTGAGTTTTCAGTATACAGATTGACAACTTCATTTCCCTCTTGAGAGTTCCAGCCCCCCTTTTTCAAAAAAAAAAAGCCCTGCCCTTCTCCATTGTCTGTAAATACTTATGTCTTGGTCTCCTAAGGTAGCATCTCAGGTGGCTTCTCTTACATGCTCCATCAGAAGCACCTCAGAATGCTTTTAAGCTACTTCTGGGCCAGCTGTGCACAGCTGCTTAACCAGCACCAGTGATGGGGAATGGATGGCTTACATGATCACGATCAACACAAAGGGCTGTCCAGATAAGTCCACTTTTCCTGTACAATTTGTTTTCCGAGTGTTGAGTTTCTCCACACCTTTGCATGCTCTTCTGTTTCTTCCTCCTGGTAACCCTTTCTCATTCCAGTTCCTGTTCACACGTTAGTTGTCGAGTGAGTGGTGGAAAAGTTCTCCATGCGAATCCTCACCAGCTTCTGTGCAGGTGCTGGCGGAAGGAGGAGCTTGCATGAAAAGACTTGCCGGCAGGCTTTACGGAAATTCTCAGACAAGAAAGCATAGATGATAGGGTTGATGCAAGAGTTCCCATAGGCTAAGCAGTGGGAGATTATTCGAAAGGTGAAGGAGATATTGTTCAATGGGAAATGCCCGAACTCTGCCCACATGGTGATGATGTGGTGTGGTAGCCAGGAGATCAGGAACACAGCAACCACAAGTAGCACAGTTTGTGCAGTCTGGAGAGAAATATTCACACAAAGATGTTAAAATGGTTTGTCCAAAATGTGGAGTCATTGACTATTACATAAGGCTGGCACCAAATTGAACTGGAAATGGAGTTTGGCCCCAAAACTGGAGCTCCGCTATTATAGAATAGTGCTTAAAAAGTGTAGGAAAACTTTATAGGAACCTATATGGCTTGTACCTGTCACAGGGCACTAACAGGGCTATGTCAATTTTAAACATAGTTCTCAAACATGCTTATTTCATTGGCAGTCACACTGCATTTTGGGTTTTCTAGTCTTTTTGAAGGTTTGAGTCCAATTTGCTTTTCTGCTGATGAAAAAGGGAAGAAGGGTCCCCTTTATCCACTAAACAAGGCTATGCTGGAGTTCATTTCATGGGACCTGAATGGACAAAAGCTGGGTGAGTTAGGGAGTTAAGGAGTGGAACTAGATGTCACTGAGAAAAGGCTATCTGGATCCAATCCATACAAATAATGGAAGGGAAACATATTTTATGTTTATAGTTTCTGAAAACTATAGATATCTTCTATAGTCCCCTCTCTCCCACTCATTCCTTATCACCATCTGTACTGTAAATAATTTATTAGGCAAGGATTGGCAGCCCCCCCCCCCTTCCCGGAAGCAAGGAATTTTTTTTAATGGCTGTTAGGAAATTCCAGAAGTTACATCACAGCTCTCAAGGAGCTGCCAAAAAAATCCAAAAGTATTCTCTGTCCTCTCTAGGAATAGCCAGTGATTCCTAATAAGGCATGATGTCATTTCTGAGTGGCCGATCACGCCCCCCCCCCCAATATCCCTGCCCCCTGCCTTCTGCTAGTTGCCAGGCTGCAGCGGATATGTATAGTCTCTTAAATATGTAATTATTTGGATTGTCTGTGTTCCAAGCACTTTGTAAGCAATCACTAGTCTTGCTTAGATGTATATTTCATTTTTATCCTGTCTTTGATTTATTAATTCAACAAACAGCTAAGCTGCATATAATAAACACTCTATACAAAATGGGTTGGATTGAATGCCTCCTTCCTCTACCTTGGATCCAATGATTTCATTCCTCTGGGGGTCAAAACAGACAATATGGGCATCCTCGGGGATAACCCGCCATTTTGAAGCAGTAAGTTCCCCCTGGGGAACTCCTTTTAACTCTGTTGCAGGGCCCAGTTCTAGATCCTTCCCCGTTGTCATTTTTCTGACCTGAAACAGCAATGGGGGGCATTATTTGCCTCTCCAACTCCCCCCATGCAACAGTGGTCTCAACCAGAATTGTCTTCCTCTCTGCCCTGCACCCTGGCGCTGCTCTGTCTCTCTAACTCTTTTGGTGCCCCTCTACTCTGGCGCCCTAGGTGATAACCCAAACCCAGATTTACCTAGCGGACAGACCAGCCCTGATATTCTGGATGCAGGCCTCATCCAAAGTGAAATGTATACTAAACTCCTACCATCAAATAAGCTGTTTTCAGTGCAGACATAAATGATGGCTAACAATGCCATTAAAATAAAATTAGCTTTGTTTTATCTTTCCTTCCATAGTTTCAGGGCAGCCGTAAATTTCTGGTAGAGGAGTATGAACTCTGTTGTGTGGGCAGTTGGCTTGCAAG
>NW_015162478.1:364977-395980 GCF_001447785.1 Gekko japonicus
ACTCCGGGGGGGGGGGGGGTGTTGCAAACTACAAGATGGCTGCCACGGGCCAGGGGGTGATTGCAGTGACTGCCATAGGGGCTGAATCCAATCACAAAATGTTGGGATGTTCCATACCAAGTGAACGTCTTGTCAGAGACAGCTGGGTGCTCCCTGCAGGCCCAAAGGTGATATCTCCTGGATTGTTTCTGAAGGGCCTACTGCTCCAGTGGAGGATTGGTGGCTGTTTGCTGTGGGGAAGAAGGAAGCGGATACCAGGAAACCCAGCAGCGGGTACTACATTGGAGACTGGTGACCTGCTAGCAGGCACCAATAGAAGATGTGGACAGCTGAAGGGCCTACTGCTCCAGTGGAGGATTGGTGGATACCAGGAAACCCAGCAGCAGGTACTACATTGGAGACTGGTGACCTAGCAGGCACCAATAGAAGATGTGGACAGTTTAATTTAGTAGGTCACCAGATGTATGGGATTGGGCTAGTCCATGATATTGGAACAGATGTGTAGGCTTGAATGGATAATTTTTTGCAGTGTTTCATTTGCAGTGTTTCATTTAAAAAAAGAATTAGAGAGAGAAAGAGAGAGGCTGGCCGAAGATCACCCAGTTAGGGTTGCCAGGTCTGGGTTGGAAAATACCTGGAGACTTTGGGGGTGGATCCAGGAGAGGGTGGGGTTTGGGGAGGGGAAGGGCCTCAGCATGGTACAGTGCCATAGAGTCCACCCTTCAAAGCAGCCATTTTCTCCATGGGAGCTGCACTCTGTCAGCTGGAGATAAGTTGTAAAAGCGGGAGATCTCCAGGCCCCACCTGGAGCCTGGCAACCCTAGCAAGCTTCAATGGCAGAGTGGGAGATCTGAACCTGGGTCTCCCAGATCATAGGCCAGCACTTTAACCACTACACCGTGCTCATTCTCACTTGTAAATGAACAGATAATACATCTCCAGCACTACAGACAAGGGGAAAGAGCCAGAAAAGCTGCTCCTGGGATATCCAACATTTTACAGAGGAAAACAAGACCACTGCTTGGAACACCCCTATGCTGCCATGAAGGATCACTGCCTTCCTACTAATGACGCATTGCTGAATGCTCTCTGCCGCATGTTGCAAGGATTTATTCATTTCCTGTGCCTGTCCTGCAACAATTTAAAAGCAAATAGAGCATTTGTTTGGAGAAAGACACACTAGCAGGGGGAAGAAAACATAATTATCGTATAATATGTAATCAACAGTTCAAAATGAACTTCTCAAGCTGTGCCACAGAAAATAGCAGACTGTGCGTGGCATGATGCCTCAGTGTTTATGTATGTGCATTTAAACTCAAGCTTAATGGAGGAAAGATGCCATCCTCACACACCCCCTCCAGGTTTAACTTTTGGGGATCTGGAGAAAATGGTCTAACCCCTCACAAACTTTAGGGTTGGCTCCAGACTAAATTTTCCACCAGAGGAACAGAACTTTCCTGCCTCTGCCTTCCCACTGTGGCCCACTGATCTGCACAAAATGCTGCTCCTGGGGCATAGGGGGCCCTGAGGAATGACACGGGTGGGGGGGGGAGTCTGCAGGGGGAAGGGAGAATTGATGGAAATTGCCCATTTTGTCGCTAGTAATTTGCACAAATGCAGTTTTTAAACAGCAGTCCACACAGGCAAAATAGAGACAGAGAGTAATCAGGAACACGTCTCTGATAAATATAATTAACAAGTGACGGTTTAATCTAAAAAAGCAAGAGAGAGGCTCTTTATACATGCTAGCCCAAAACCCCACTCCTTGCTAGGGTTGCCAGACCCCCAATGAAGGCAGTGTCCTCTGCCGCCAGGCCCTGCCCCCAGCCACTTATCAGCTAGCTGGCAGGAGGATTTACCAGGAGAAAGAGGAAGGCCCAGGCCATGTCACTTTACGTTGCACAGGAAGTGATGTCATCACACCAGTGACGTCCAGGTGATGATCTGGTGTTTGGGCAAAAACTCAATGGTAGAAGGTGTTTCTACCATAGAGTTTTTCCCTAATACCAGAGCCTCACAGTGACGTTGCAGCATGATGACATAACTTTCTATGCAATGCCGGTGACATGGCTTGGGCATTCCTCTTTCTCCTGATAAGTCCCCCCATCCCCCACCAGTCGTCAGGAGGATATTGGCAACCCTACTGCTTGGCCACTGGGAACTTTATTCGGGCCTGGACACACACATGGCTTCTGAGACTCTTCCAGAGGGGCTGCCATGCTAATCTGTTGTAGCAAAATAAAAGTCCCGTGGCACCTTAGAGACTAAGAATGTTTATTTCGATATGAGTGTTCATGAGTCAGATGTCTACCAAGAACTGCTCAGACACTTTCAAATCGGTCTTCACAGATGGGTCGCCACCTGCTTTTTTGATGAGGCTCCTGTGTCGTCATCATCTGTGTGTCTCTCAGAAATTCAGTAGGCAAAGCTTTCCTCACATTACTTTCATAGGCTGAATTCCTGTTCATCATGCAGGAGCCCTGTCAGAAAAAAATTGGCAGCTATGTTTCATAGCCCTAAGAGTAGAAACACTTTATTTTTTTTTTAATGAAGGGAAAGTTTCCAAGGATGTGGAATATGGTGCTTAGGATATTCTATCTTTGAGGTGTGTAAATACAGCCCTAAATGTTGTGCTGTACTGCAATGTTGGGAAGGGAGAGGATGAAGGAACCTGCTAAGCAAGTCAACAAACAGATGAACAATCCCTCAAAACATTGGCTTCATGTTCGCAACTGCTGAATGCAACGTGTGCCAAAGCGGTGATGGGTATTCAAGCATCCCTAATCTAAATTAGAAAGCAACTGTGTGTCGAGCATAGATAGAGGAGTACAGTGCTTAGCCCTGGGGATGGCAGTGAATTCAAGTGGGACTGCATTTCTTGGTGGAAAAAAAATATCATCCTGGCCCCTGAGTATCTGTTGGGTGGACAATTGGGCAATCCATTCCATCCCACTCTCCTGCTGAGCATCAGGCTATCATTTGCATTGGCCTCTCTTCTCACTGGTTACTCTTGAATGCCCACAATTACAAAATGGGTCTAAATCTGATCTGTCATTTAGACAGCACTGCAGACATGTGGGCCTCACATCGGTATAGTGCCATAGTTGGAAAAACACCCTAATTACGTTGCTCTGGTTACTCCTGCAAATCCAGGTATCTTGTCCGGACTGCATGCTGTGTGGCTCTGAGAACACTGTATCATTTGGGTATGAGAAGAGAGATGCCCTACAGTACACATCTGAGAATCGCTGCAGTCATTTTGAAAAATAATTGCTTAAACTGCTTTCGCAGAAATAAAAATAGGCAGGGGGATGAGCCACAAAATGGACAAAAAGCACCTGCTGCTACTAGCATTTGAAAGCTCAAAAGCCTCAGAGGGCAAAATTACACATTAGTTTGGCAAATACACGTTTCTAAGCTAGCATTTGCCAACGTTAACACTAATGTAGGTGTGGAAGGGATGTTTGTTAGGGAGACTCAAGGGGAGGAGAAGGGGTCCTTAACCCCTCCTGAACCTGTTGGTTCTCCCCCTCAAATGTCCCCCTAATTTGTCTGTGATCTCTCAGTGATCTCTTTTTTTAATACCCCCCCCCCCAGGGGCAGAGTGGTCATTTACCATACTAAGAGAAGGTTGCTCATTTCAGACACCTGCAGTGCAGCCAATGAGGAGGAGTACAGCATCACCAGATTCACCCTTTTGGCCCAGGTGCAACGCAGCCAGTGAGAAGTGCAGCAACCCCTGGCTTTATTCTACTGGCCCATGCATGCTATAGAGTTTCCAGTAATTCCTAGAGTGGCCCTTTTTCACTTCCAGGGTGTTTTTTGTGTGTGTGTTTTTACCAAAAGTTGACATGATGGCACAGCCAGCATCATTCCCCTCCCCCCCAGTTTCCCTAACCACAACCCTCCCACTGCCTGGCAACCGTAAGGTTCCTCTCTGTTTTAGTCACTTTGGGGTCTCTCTTCTTCTCCTGATCCTGGGAAGTGTGGACTGAATGAGGCGGCCAGCCCCATCCCGGTGCCACCCATCCTGCGTGTGCACCGCCACTGTTCCCACCGCCCAGCCCCGTTGCCGTGGACACCCAGGAGCACTTGGACAGCGCAATCTGGGGAAAGGCCGCTGTTGGTTGGGGGCAGCCTCTCCGAGGCCAGGTGAGAGGTTGGCTCCGAGGCCAGGCATGCTCCTTTTCAAGGCACGGGGCCCAGCTGCCTGCCCAGCCGCCGTGGAGCCTCCCCACGCGGCAGCAGTGCACCAGGCCTTGCTAGGGAGACTGGACAGCTTGCCAGGAGGACTGGACAGGAGTGGCGCGGCCAAGCCAATTTCTGCCCCGAGGCAACGCACACCAGCTGGGAGGTCTCCAGGCCCCACCAGGAGGTTGGCATCTGCGTTCGCCTATGGCGCAGGAACACCTCGGGCCGGCCCTGTTCACAGAGATGAGATTGATTGCACTGAAAATGAAAAGAAGTTTAATAAGTAAATTAAAAGCACATGATGCATGGGTAGGCTGGGCAAGGGTAGAAGGGTAGAAGAACTGGGAATAACCACATATCCTCACCCAGCATAGACGTATCTCCTAAGAGGGAGGTTGACAAGATCCTGAGACCTGTGAAAGCCACTGCTTGTACCCTGGGCTAGAGATGTAAAATTTCCGGAAATTTTGAAGCTCGGAAAAAAACCCGTTTTTTTCCGGGTTTTTTCGGGGGAAAACGGAAATTTTTGGAAAAATTGAAAAAAAATGCTACATTAGCATTTCTTTTGTCTTTTCTAGATTGAAAGTCATTCTGTTACTTTAGGAACATAAAATATGACTATGGACATTTTTACTTGGCATGAAATTATCACAACTAGCATATTAAAAATATAGAGTATCCAAACAATTATTACAAACAGAATACCCACCCACATGCAAAAACAAAACTGAAACCTTTTTATTTTCTTCTGACAATAGCACCTCCTAAAGGAAGAAATGCATCTTGTTCTTGCATTGGAGAGTTCAGTTTGTAACCTAGGACTGGCTTGTCCTCAGTGCACAGAAATTAGATCAATCTGATACCATATATATATATATTTTAGAAATGATTTGGAAAATATTTGAACACCTTGTCTTAAAATATTTTATTCATCATGTTAAAATAAAACGTTCCATAATCATTTTTTCTTTTCTTTTTTCAATTTTTCCAATTTTTCGGAAAAAAACAAAAAATCTTCAGGGAAAAAAACGTTTTTTTACAAATTTTTCCGGTTTTTTTCCGGGCCTTCACATCTCTACCCTGGGCCCTTGCCCATCCTGGCTGCTAAAATCATATAAGGACCACATCAACAAACCCTTCGTATCAACTACAAATCAGTCACTACCTCAGGGCACCTTCCCTTGGTACTTGGAAACTATCCATCCACTATTTTAAAAACTATCCTTACAGAAAAAGTATGCAGCCAGTTACCACCCAATATCTACCCTTTCTGGGCAAAGCAACTGAGAGAGCAGCAGCAGACCAACTATAAGTATTCTTGAGTAACTCATCTGCTGTAGACCCTTCTTATTCTGGCATCAGGCCAAACTTTGGGATGCTGTCACTGACGGCTGCCCCATCTGTCCTGCTGCCCCCCCCCCAATTTCCCTGCTGGATGCCAGGCACCTCTAGATGGAAGGCATTTTTCACCACAGCATGCAATATGCATTACATATCCCTGGACATCACCCATTAATCCTCCTTCCCTACAAACAAGCAAGCAAGACTAGACTAGAGTGACTTGCTTTTACAATGATCTAGGCTACAAGCTGAATAATTACAACCCCTGTTTTTCTCCTCTAATGGAAACTTCAAAATAAAACCCTCATTTTGCTTCAGTCTTTGCTTAAACAATGAAATGGTTGGGCTAAACGATGTAAAAGATAATTGCTTTCTGTCTTCTGGTTGCTGATATTTAAATGTGCATCGCTATAGCTTTCTTGGGTTTTCCTCAACTCAAGAGTTCCAGGCTAATTGCATCTTGAATAAATCAAAGTAATTAGGCTTTTCACACTGTGATCATGAAACCTATGCTTTACAATTAAAGGATCTGTCACTTTTAAATCGGGCTTTCAAACATGCAGCCAAGTGGGGGGAAGAAAACAAGATTATTTTAAATTAAAAGAAGATGGTACACCAGATTGTTAATAAGTGCCTTGACATTTTATCAGCTCATTTGAGTAAGAAGCAAAGCTGCTCCCAAAGACAGTAATTGGATTCTTAAGGGGCTCCTTTACAACACATATAGTACCAGCAGGGGTCATTTCCTGCGGGAGCGCACAGGAGCGGAGCTCAGGCAGTAAGGAGCCCAGGGGCTAAGCACATGCAGCAAGCCCCACCCCCTGCTCCCAGCAGCCCTCAGTCGGGCCACCAGGAGCAAGAAGCAACCGGGTAAGTTGCAGAGCCCTCCCCCTTCAGGAAAAGCTCTCCCTCCTCTGTGAGGGCAGATCTGTGTGTGTGCCCCCCCCCATAGCTAGCAATCCAAAACAGTCCAGTGGCACCTTTAAGACCAAGTTTTATTCAGGTACAAGCTCTCCCTCCTCTGTGACGGCAGATCTGTGCTTCCCCCCCCCCAATACCTAGCAATCCAAAACAGTCCAGTGGAGCCTGAGCGGTGGGTGTTGCCTTCTGGCACACTTCCGGTGATGTCAGGGGGTGTGGCATATGCAAACAAGGTATGCTAAGAAGTTATGCTAATGAGCTCCTGCACCTCTTTTTCTACGAAATGACCCCTGAGTACCAGTAATTCCTACATATAACCTTAGATTCGACTCCGGTATCACTTTATATATACCTTTCTAGCTAATCGCCAAGCTGGCCACCATGTAGATCAAAAAATCCTGCGCAATTGGATCAGCTATGCTACCATTTAAGGTTCTGCAAATCTTCTGGGTTGGGATGAAAGTATTTTTTTTAATGGAGCATGCCCCAAAAGGTAAGATAGATGTCTATACATGTGCAGATGTTTAAAAACTCACTGGCATTTGGGCAAGATGGCACTTGCAGGACAAGGACAGAAGGGGTGAGGGAAGCAGAGTGGGGGGGGGAGAACCAACTGGAGGGGAAAGAAAGAGAAGTCAGAAACAAGGAGGGAGCAGGGACTAGTAAGGGAACGGGATCCCACCCACCCAGGAGTCCTTGCAGGTTATTGCCTCCCCTGTTGTTAAATGCTTTTGATGGAGGTACAATAAGAAATTAGAAGAGACACCTTCACATTGTCGCAGAGTTCACTATTCTAGGCTAAGAAAGATAGACAAGATCAACAACCTCTAGGTGGGGCCTGCAATTCTCCTAGGTGGTCTCCAGACTTCAGAGATCAAGTTTCCTGTAGGAAAATGTATGGTTGCCAACATCCAGTGGTGTCTGGAGATCTCCCCAAATTACAACTGATCTCCTGACTACAAAGATCGGTTCTCCTGGGAAAAAATACCTATTTTGGAGGGTGGGCTCTATGGCATTATTCCCTGCTGACAGGGTTGCTAGTACCTCTGGCCTGTGAAATTGCTAGAGGTTTGAGGGTGGTGCCTGTATAGAGGGGAACTTGGGGAGGGACTTCACCTAAAATCTTTGGTTTATAGAGTTTGCCCTCTGAAGTTGCCATCTTCTCCAGGGAAACTGATCACTGTAGTCTGGAAATCAGTTGTAATTCCAGGAGAATGCCAGGCCCCACCTGGAGGTTGGCAGCTCCAGCTGCTGAGGTTGCTCCCCTCCCCAAATCCTTCCCTTCCCAAGTTCCATGCCAAAATCTTCAGGAATTTCCCAACCCAGAGCTGGCAATCCTGCATGACAGTGGAGTTTCATGATTGTGGTGGTGAACTTTTCTCTCTCTTTCATGTCCCCAGTAGAGAAAATATGAGGCAAAGCACCCTAAGGGGTCATTTCCTGCAGGAGCGCACAGGAGCGGCGCTCTGGCAGTAAAGAGCCCAGGGGGCGGGCACATGCAACAAGCCCCACTCCCTGCTCCCAGCAGCCCTCAGTCAAAACAAGAAGCAGCCAGGTAAGTTGCAGAGCCCCCCCGGTCCAAAACAGTCCAGTGGCTCCTTTAAGACCAAGTTTTATTCAGGTTCAAGCTCTCCCTCCTCTGCGAGGACAGATCTGCACATCCCCCCCCCAATAGCTAGCAATCCAAAAGAGTCCAGTGGAGCCTGAGCAGTGGGTGTTGCCTTCTGACACACTTCCAGTGATGTCAGGGGGTGTGGAATATGCAAATAAGTTATGCTAATGAGTTGTGCTAATGAACTCCTGCCCCTCTTTTTCTACGAAATGACCCCTGCTCAAGAGTCAATGTGATAATTTGAGGGGCTAATCCAGCTCACAGGTGTTTGTGATTTGGGCCTTCCTGCAGATACCATCCTTATCAGAATGTGGTAATTGATTAATTGTGAGAACCTGTGCTCAGTTGCATAACCAGATGGGAGGGGGGAATTAGGAGTAGACCTTAACATCTCCCGGAAAGCTCCATCAACAGAGATTCCTGATTGGATCCAAAAAACCACCTGGTGCCTGAGAGTATAGACTAGAAGGAGGCCATGTTAACTCTTTACTCATGCCATGCTAATATGTTTCAACATGTTATGCTTCAGCATGGTGGACTGCAATGTATAAAATGCTTTTATGCTACCACTTGGATTTTATGTTGCAAGATTTGCCATCTAATACCAAGAATTCAATGTGTTAGATAGAACAGAGCTTCTTTATTTTCTCTGTTGCTAAGATTTAGAGACTATACTGCAAAGTGAAGTTTTTAAAAAAATCCTTTAATAAACCTTCATATATTTTAAAGGTCACTTCCCTGCCAAGGGCTAAAGCAGCCAAAGGTGAGGTATTTTCCAAGGGAGAAGCACCACAAAGGAAAACAGTAGAATTGGATTCCCCCAGCGCCACAGCCCCAATCCATATTCCACCTCCTAATTGTTGCATTTCCAGGCCAAATGACACATCTGGAGTTCCAGATGGTGTTTAGCCTTGAATAATAGCTCTTGTCCAATAAGCCACAAGTTCACCTCATACTTTTGTTCCCCATGTAAAAAAAAAGTGTGATTTCTCTGAAGGTCTTATATACCAAATAAAGGGGCAGAACCTCAATGGCTTATTCCCTGAACTAAATAAAACTTCTTGCATCCATCCTAGAATGACAGGTGACCAAGTCCCTAATTACACAGCTGGATACAATAACCCACACACAGCAGCTAAAAGGAAAATGGCCAGAGGAGGACAATGGGAGGCTGAGTAACTCAGCAGCTAAGTACTGGGTAAGGTATGCCAAGTGGACAATAGGTTTTTTTGTGTATGGGTGCAGGCTGGTGTAGCACAGCAATTAGAGTGCAGGCTTAGGGCTTGGAATGACTGAGTTCGAATCCTTGCACAAGCCTGCCAGGTGACCTTGGGCCCGTTAAATCTCTCGGCCCAGGCTGCCCAACATACCCTCACAAGGCTGGGTTGTTGTTGTTGTTTCTGAAAAGAGGAATGGCTCAAAAGACCTGCCATTTCATAACTAAACACAGGTTGCAGATTGCATCGCCTGTGCAAGCTGCTCGTGATTGAAAGCTGTTAGGTATTCTTGTCGCAGAGATATGCAAAGTAAATAATGCAGCCAAATGCATGTGTATTAGCTTAAAAAGAAAACTTTACTTATCTAGTGAGGGAAGGGTTAACTGGGACATGCTACAAACAAACAAAGGATTTTTCATCTTTCTAACCTACCTGTTGACTCTCTAAAGTCTAAACACACCCCCAGGGTCAGAGTTAGAACAAAGAGCTATAAATTTTCTAAGCTTCCACCACTGGGACATCTTCTCATCTATTGATTACCCAATTGGAGAGTCCCAAACCTAACTAATTATGTGTTTTATCACATTGCTCTGGTGGCAAATATGTGCAGGGTCTGCCATTGGTTAACTATTCTAACTAAATTAGTTAGGATATCAGCCATGCATAAGCAAACGTAAATTCTTCCATGATTTCAGGGAGAGAACTTGCAAACTCCAACAAAAGCTAGCCAGAGGAATAAGAAATGGATCGTTTTGAGTTCCCCTTTTCGAGTCTTCCAAGAAAGAATGCCTTCCTGATCCTTGCCCATGAGAAATGGATGCACAGTGGGAGGGCAGAACTTTGGTCAAGGCCTATAACCACCTCTTCCAATATGAAAACAAGAACAGTTGGTTGGCTTCCCACTGGACAAGCCAGGGCATGGAGGACTGATGTTTTAAGTAGGGAGCATCTACACCTAAGGCCGAGAATGATTTATCTCTCCTTTTACACCCTGATCCAGTTTAAGCACAGTGGGTCCCACATGGAGATTTTGTCCTGTGTGGCCAGCGGGATCACCCCCCTTTTATAGGGAGCCTCTATACAACATCATGCTCATTGTGTGGTGCTCCTGGGGCTTTGCCCTTTAAAGATAGGTAAAGGTAAAGGTTTCCCTTGCTCGAAAGCCAGTCGAATCCGCCTCTAGGGTTGCGGTGTTCATCTCCGTTTCCAAGCCGAAGAGCTAGCGCTGTCCGAAGACGTTCCCGTGGTCATGTGGCCGGCATGACTAAACACCAAGGCGCACAGAATGCTGTTACCTTCCCACCGAAGTGGTCCCTATTTATCTACTTGCAATGTCTTGCTTTCGAACTGCTAGGTTGGCAGGAGCTGGAACTAGAGACAGGAGCTCACTCCGCCATGCGGCAACTCGGGTCTCGAACTGCTGAACTACCGACCTTCCACAGCCTGCAGTTCAGCGTCTTAACCACTTGAGCCACCGCAGCTCCCCTCCTTTAAAGATAAGGGAAACATAAAGCCCCCTTTGCTCTGAGAAGAAACGGTGGGGTTGGCTGCGTGCACAGTCTCCCTGTGGAAGCACTGTCCACACCCAACTCAAGAAGGGCACAGAGGTAAGCTCTGTTCTCCTCCCCCTCTTTAGCACTTTAATGGCCCTTTTGTGTATTTGTGGTTTACAGCTAAGCTGCAGCATCTGTTTATCTGTGGCTCAGGTGAGATGAGGGAAGGAGGGGACTGTTGTCATCTTGGCATCTCTGTGCTAATGGGATGAACTGCAAGGGAGAAAGGCTGGGCAAATAGCAAGTGGTTCAGGAATATCTCCTCCCCACCCCCCACCCCGGCCCCAACCCTGCTGTGTCTCCTGCTCCCATCGTGGGCCATTTCATGACCCCATCTGGAATATCTAGCCATTATCCAGAGGTTACATTTTATCACACCCTAACCTGAATGGTCCAGGCTAGCCTGTTCTCATCAGATCATACTTGGATAGGAGATCTCCAAGGAAGTCTAGGGTTGCTATACAAAAGCAGGCAATGGCAAACCATCTCTGAATGTCTCTTGCCTTGAAAACCCTATGGTGTCGCCAAACGTCAGCTGTGACTTGATGGCATCTTCTGCTACCGATATAGACTTCAGCCTGCCCTGAGTGGACCAGGCTAGATCAACCTCATCCGATCTCATCAGCTGTGGTTAGTACTTGGATGGAAGACTGCCCAGGATTGCTACACAGAAACAGGCAGTGGCAAACCACTTCTGAACAATTCTTGCCTTGAAAACCCCATGCAGGGTCACCATAAGTCAGCTGCCAACTTGAGCAATTTCCCCCCTACCAAAATTTATTGTTCTTCCCTATCTAAAGGTACACAATGAGAGGCTGTCAGGCTGAGTGATCTCTTGTGTGGTCTTGTACACTGAATTGATTTCTCATCCATACAGCAGCCCCAGGACTGCCTTCTCCACATCCCTGACGCCGTGTTCTTGCACTTCCTGCCCTGTGCAATCAAGTGCATAAAACATTTAAACAGCTTTCAGGGAGGGGGGAAAATGAAAGGATTCACCGTTATTTTTAAAATACAAGAACTGAATGCCAGCCTTATTGTCTGTGACACATTTCCATTTTCAGGATCAGTAATTCAGACTTCTGGGACAAACAGAAAGGATGATAAATGATTTCTTCACACACCCCACCCCCACCAACACAAGAAGAACTCCTCCTGGTCTGCATGAGATGGGGCCTGGACAACACAGCATTGATTCCTAATCTTATTTTTTTTATTTACCTTTTTTAGCATTTCTGCCAGTGTGTTGTAACAGGGTGTCAGAGTAGGAGCTGGAAGACCCAGGTTCAAATCTCATGGCAACTCCACCTCCAGGGCTTTCCAGGTAAGAGATTAGCAGAGGTGGTTTGCCATCACCTTCCTCCGTGTAGCAACCCCAGTCTTCCTTGGCAGTCTCCCATACAAATACTAACTACAGCCAACGTCGCTTAGCTTAGTGTTCAAGCTCTGACAGTCTCCGGGAAAGCTGGACTATTTGGGTGGCTGCTGAATGGAAAAGTGGGATTGAAATATATGTTAACTGCTAACTGAATCAACTGGTCGACACGTTGCCCAGTTCACACAAAAGCGGCCACCATGTGCATTGGCTCAGATGTGAGGACTGCGCATTCCTGATAGGCACAGCTGGCAGGCTCTCAAGTTTGCATGCACACAGTGTCCAAAGGGGTTTATAAGTACAACCATTGTATTTAATATCTTCAAAGGGGTTTTTTGGGGGGGAAGTTTGCTGGGGGGCGGTTTACATACATGTTTAATGACTAGCAAGTAGAGGACCCTTTAGCAATGTGTGAATGGGTTCAGGAAGTGATCTTTGTGGTTAGAATTGGGAACACCAAAGAGAATCCTTATTTTCCTTTACAATATGGAATCACACCTGAGGCGGAACAGCTGGTTCTAACCTGTTTCACTCTGGTAGAGTGAAAGATCTCTGGTCCAGGGAGGAAAAAGCTAGAAAACACACTGTCTAAGTAACTGCCATTCAAAACCCATCGAAATGAATAGTACTTGATTCCTCAATGCTTTTGACATACAACTCCAGACATAATGGGTGGGAACCTGTAGATCCACCACACTAGAGGAGATCCATTCCTCTAGCATAAGATACTGCAAGATCCTGATGCAAGATAGTCCAAGTCCCTTGAATCACCAGAAGGCTCCTCTACTAGGGGAATGGATCCATAGGATCCAACCCAGTGGTTTGGGGTTACAAGGGAAGATCCTTGTGTTCTTAGATGGTGCAAAGTGTCATCAAGTCACAGTTGATGTATGGGGACTCCTCATCAGGTTCCCAGACAAACAGAGGTGGTTTGCTATTGCCTGCCTCTTTGTAGCAACCATAGATTTGCTTAGTGGTCTCCCATCCAAGGCTGACCCTACTTCTCTTCCAAGATCTAATGAGGTTAGGCTAGCCTGGGCCATCCAGGTCAAGGCCTGTAATGAAAGTTCAGATAGCAAAGACCCTTCTTAAAATGGTTAAGCTGTAACCTTTTTGATGTTTGGCTTGGTCCCACTGCTGGACCTCCTGATGGCACCTGGTAATTTTGACCACTGTATGACAGAGTGTTGGACTGAATGGGCCATTGGCCTGATGCAACATTGGCTTCTCTTATGTTCTTATGGAATATCTGTAAAAGCCACTTGTGTTTAAGACAGTAGTGAAATGGGAATTTACATGGTGGTGGGAAATGCCATCAAGTTGCAGCAAACGTATGGTGACACCCCCCCACACACACACACACAGCGTTTCTAAAGTAAGAAACAAACGGCTGGTTTCCTATTCCCATTTTTTGTGTAACACCCTGGAACTTCTTTGGTAGTCTCCCATCCAAACACTAACCAGGGCTGACCCTGCTTAGCTTCAGAGACCAGTTGAGAGCAGGCTAGCTTGAGCCACACAGGTCAAGGCTAATCTCTCAGTCTTTCACAAAAATGGTGGGGCAGGGAGTCAGTTTTAAGATGTTTGGGATGAATGAGCCAAGAAATGAATGAGATGGGGCAGGGGAGTAAGAAAAAACTTGCATTTGGAAATGCTGCAAACTGCTCTGAGGCCTGTATTGTTCTGTTTAATAGGATGCCATGTCACTCAACTCTAAAACGTCAAAGCTATCTAGATTTGCAAGAACAAGAGTGCAGGAACACTAAACGGCACTCTTGTTTACCCACATCTCTGAGGCTGTTTGTATAAAACAAAATATATGATTGAATCTGGGAAATAACAAGCCTTTTGGTAAGTATTGGAGTATAAGTTACAGCAGCTTTTTCAAAAAGCACCTACAGCCAAAGGCACTTTGTGTTTAATTACTTGATAAACAATAAACCCTTCTCCCTATGGTTTGGAGCAATGTGCAATAAAATAGGAAAATAAAAAAGTTCAGTAGCCTTTGCATATCCACCTTGGTTTCCCAAACACGTATGTACTTTTAAGGAACATCAAACGCATGGCAGCACTTTGACACATCAATAAGAACACCAATCGCAATTAAGCTGTAACTCAGAAACTCAATTACATGGACTTTGAGGCTGATGTTCCAGAGCAACCATCAGTAAAATGAAATCACAGCTGGTACTAGAGCGCTGAGAGGCTTTTATGGACTTGGTACCCACAAGGGTCTATAAAAGCCCTTCTAAATTGTCCAGTGCCCAGAGAACAAAGAGTTCCAATGCCACACCCCACTGCCTGTGGTCCATCAAATTTCTTCTGATGCTATGACATTTCAGATGCAGTTGCATAAAGGTTTTATGCCATCTTCTAAGGTAGATCTGTATGAACTCTGCACTGGAAATAAATGCACACATTTGCCAAGCTTGATCACTTATGCAAAATAGGTATGTTTGCATATATTCTAAATTTGCATGATTCTGCTGCAGTGGCATGGGGGGGGGAGCAAAAAGGAGCAAGCTATGAAGCCACTAGGGCCAGCTTCCAGGAAAGTGTTCTTTGGCTTGCAGGAGCCAAAGAACCATTGAGCTCGTGGAACGGATCTTTGCCACCTGTCCCTTCCTTAGTGCAGCTTGTACGCCTACCTCCAGCAGTTCTTCATGGTCATGAAAATCTCAGAAGCAGTGTGAGGTGCGGCATGGAGTTTGACAGTGGGAAGAAGGAACTCATGGAAATTGCTCCAGCCTCTTAAAGGATTATTTGGGTTAGCAGAGTGCTCAAGGAACATAACACAGCAGAGCCTATCTGGTTTGTGTGCGCTGATAAGGAACCAAGTAATACAAGTCCTTTGTTGTAAGGAACTCCATTCAGGACAGGATAGAATAGGGATAGGATTCTAGTCTAAGTAACTAGGATGGATAGAGAAGAAGGAAGCATGTCCTGCCTTCATGGTGGCAAGATGAAGAAGGCTAGCATAGTTTGGAGAGAGGTGTCAAGACTGGAAGGAAGGAAGTTTCCCTGAGAGTAGCAATCTACACATCAAAGGGATAGTATCAGAGTAGTAGACAGGAAAGGATGATCAGTGTCCTACCTATCTCTATAACTCTCTTATAAAGAAGAAGAGATTGGATTTATACCCCACCCTTCACTTGGAGTCTCAGAGCAGCTTATAAACGCCTTTCCCTTCCCCTCCCCACAACAGACACCCTGTGAGGTGGGTGGGGCTGAGAGAACTCTGACACAAACTGCTCTTTCAGGAACAGCTGTGCCAGAGCTTGTGACTGACCCAAGGTCACATAAGCAGGTGCAAGTGGAGGAGTGGGGGATCAAACCCGGTTCTCCCAGATTAGAGACCGCGCACTTAGCCACTACACCAAACTGGTGTAGCCTCAGACCCCTGAGTCTGAAGTCTGAGGAGACGGCGCCAAGGTCCTTCACTTCCAGCACATCATAGGAGAGTTTGGATTCAATGCACAGAGGGCAAAAACCTGTTTCTGAGTAATAGAAAATGCCATGCTTTTCCGGTGTCGAAGGTAATCACAGACTGCGCACAGCTCTGTCTGTACCTGCTTTGAGAGTTGTGATTGCAGCCTAAAGACATTGTGGCGTGCAATCTTTCCAAAGCTGTCAACTCCAAAGAATTCAAAAGGTCAGGCTAAAATTCTTGCCACTGTGGTATGCAATCTTTCTAAAGCTGTCAGCTCCAAAGAACTCAGAAGGTCAGGCTAAAATCCTGGCCTCAAGGTGCCACTATCTCGTATCCTAACAGCCTCTTGTTATATAGATAAAATCGCGGTTCAATGTTAAAATGAATGCATCTAAATCTTATTTATGTATTTATTTACAGAATATATACCCCACCTTTCTGCCCTCATCGGGGCCACAAAGGAAGCTTTTTCAGCGGTATAGGTGGCCCTCAATCTTTCCAGACTTGGCATCCACTGAGCTTGGAATCCACTGAACTGCACACACGTGGCAGAAAGTCATGTGACATCAAAGTCACTGCCAGAGTACTCATGCCAGTTCCAGTAGAAACAGGAAGTGGCAAATGGACACTCTAGCATTTTATAAAAGCTCTATGGTAAAACTATAGCAATTTTTGTAAGTGCTAGAGTGCGCATAGGCTTTTTTACCAGAAGGAATGTAAGCATGCTGGCTGCCTGCATGCTAAGCCAGTTTTTCCCAGTGACAAGAAGCAAAAATGCAAAATTATGACCTCATAGGGGTCAAAGCCAGGACTGTGACATGACACCAAAAGAGTTGGGGACAGGAAACACAAGTCATATTCTGGAAGAGGTGTCACAGTAAAGAGTCAGAGCCTTGAGGGATTTTCATTGCCTTGCCTCATCATCCTGCATGTGTAAAAAGAGAAGCAGGAGGTGAGGAACCCTTATTCTTAACACATGCCCACTAACTGCCTGGAGCTCCTGTACACAGGCAGCTTTATAGAGGTATGCAGCCCCCTGGGTAGAGCTCTGCAAACTCCTTGTGGGTCCTCCTGACACATGGGACGAAGACTACTGGCATGGAGAGAAAATATATACCTGCATATGTAGATTTTCCCCCCTTAGCTTATTATCGTTACATGATCCAATCTGTACGTATGGACACAAGTGCTGTCAGGTCACAACCAACTTACAGCTACCCCACCATGGGTGAGAAGCAGAGATTTTTTTTGCCATTGCCTTCCTCTGCAGAGTCTTCCTATCCAAGTACTGACCCTGCTTCATTTCTGAGATCGAGCTATACCAGGCCGCCTTCCTTCCATTTGTACATTGTATTTTGTAAAAAATGAATAGAAAAATTGAAACTTACAAAAAATGCAGAAGGTACAACCATCCACTAGAATTCTAAACCCTGCCTCAAAGGAAACACTAGAGGAAAATAGGTAGCTGTCAAGATGATGGTCCAGCCAGGCATTGATTTCTGCAGGCTTTCAGTGAGGCATGATAGAATCACTTCAACGTGCAATTGAACCAATTACACTTTGACTCTGCTACACATCCTATTTCTGATGGAGTTGTCTCAGGGTTCAGAGCAGTAAGAGCAGAGGTTTGGTAATGTTCGTGCTTTGCGCGTGCACGTTCCCAGGTCTGGGCCCCGGCATCTCCAATTCAAAGGATCTCAGGTTGTTCATCTACCCCCATCAAGTTGCCTTGCACTGAATCAGACCTTTGGTCTATCAAGGCCAGTCTCATCTGCTCTGACGGGTCGCTGCTGTCCAGGGTCTCAGCTGGAGGTCTCCCATGTTGCCTACTGCCTGATCCTTTTAACTGAAGATGCCAGGGATTGAACCTGGGGCCTTCTGCATACCAAGCAGATGCTCTACCATTGAGCCATGGAGGGAAAGACCTTCCTCTGCCTGAGTGCAGAGGGTACTGATACAAATACCCGTATGCTTTCCCCAGTGGGGCAAATAGCAGCTCTCCAGGCAGGTGATTCAGGTCAGGAGAGCAGAACAAGGGGAAGGCTTAAAATGAGCCCACACAACCTATTAACTGAATATTTGTTTGAGCCATGAGATGCCAGAGAACAGGCAATGCTGAGCTAGGATGGCTTAAGTTTCTCAACACTAACTCAGCAAATGCTGGGAGACTGGAGAGAGCAGTGCTAGGGAGGGCGGAATTTTGGGAGGATGTGCTGCCTCTTCCAAATGACTGTTTAGACTGCTTCCGCTAGTCTCTCTGGTCTTTACCACAGAGAATAGGGGAAATTCCTAGAGTGTCATTGTGTGGAAACCATGTTTTCTCCTGCTTGTCAATTCCTTGGGGGCTGGAGGCTGGTAATTCCCAAGGTGGATAAATGGGAGTCTGAAGTGGATGAATGGCCTGACTCAGTATCTTCCCGCTCCATGTGCATAAGGTATAATTTCCCCAGGCTTCTCTCCACTACTGCGGCTCTTCCCACCCCCTAAAAAAATCATTCCTGGGATCTCAGGATCCGTACAGAGGAACAGGAAAAGGACAAGGAGTTGAAATCATTCTTTTTTTTCCCTCTCCCACTAGCACTGCCCTGTTGAGGAAAGGGGGTGAACTCATCCTCTTGTTCCTCCTCACTCCAGCCCATCAGTCTTCAAGGCTATTTGTCTGCATGGATCCTGTGGCCCACCCAGGAATGATCTTTCCAGGGGCTTGGAAAGAGCTGGAGCAATAGAAAGGAGCCTGAGGGCACATGAGGGCAGGATACTGCCCAGCGTAAGAGAGTTGTCTACGCTCATATGGTTTGCTTACCTTTCTTTTTGATCTCACAGATGTCCTCGAAATATTCTTCACCTTTTTATGAAGGTGATACAGAACCTAAGACAAGAAAAGGAGAATGCACACTTTTATTGAGTGATTTCTGTTTCCAACAAACTCCGGTGCAGGCAGGTGTTCGACTCGCAGGGGAATCAGGATAATTGATTTCCCCCCCAAGCTTTTTGTCAAGTTGCAAATGCAACTGTTAATTAAACCCTAAGTGGAACAATTCGGCGAGATAAACCTAGGCACATCTGTCCCCTTTTTGGCAAATACCTCCTATTCGTCATGTCAAATAACTGTGAAGAATAACCACCGCTCTCCCAAAGGGATCTCAATGACCGAGGCAGAAAACCCCCAAATCACCCCATTCCCCATAGTAAACATGTAAATCTTATGGACAGAAATTAAATCATACACAATCTATTGTTCTTTAATAGAGTCTGAATTACTGATTTCTTTATTAAGATATTTATACCCCACTTTTCTCCACAGTGGGGCCCCAAAGAAGCTTATAACACCATTCTCCCCTCCCCCATTTTACCCTCACAACAGTCCCCTGTGAGGTTAACAGAACCACCGTGCTGTAGTGGCTGAGAGCGGCAGACTCTAATCGGGAGAACTGGGTTTGATTCCCCGCTCCTCCACATAAAGCCTGCTGGATGACCGTGGGTCAGTCACAGTTCTTTCAGAGCTCTCTCAGTCCCACCTACCTCACAGGGGCTGTTTTGGGGGAAGGAAGGTGAGGCGATTGTAAGCCACTCTGAGACTCCTTCAAGTACTGAAAGGTGGGATATGAAACCCACTCCTCCTCCTCCTCCTCCCTCCATCTGAGAGCCCACATTGATGAGATGCTGGTAGATCTGTGGATGGTTCTCCCAAATAGACCCCCTCCCAATTTTTTGTTAATTGTACACATACAAAGAGACAAAGAGGATTCCAGAAACAGAATGGCCAGATTTGGTCGGGGGGGGGGGACTCTTTGGAGATCTATCACAGATCTTCCAAAGTCTTTTATTGAAGTTGCCCCTTTGATGGACAGTTCAGCTGGCCTAATGCAAGGGCTGCCCTGCTCCCAGCCAGCCAGTCATGAAACAGGCAGCCCTCTAGGAACCAACCTGCTGGCAGTGCCCTGGCTGGGCCAAGGAGGAAGCCAAAGTCACACAAGAAGGGAACAGACAGGATTCAGATTTGACTCTCACGCAGGATTGTCGCTCCCATTTGGGCTCCTATGTGTCGCAGATTATTTCCAAGTTTCCACACAACTGTACTGCTTATCCATTTGCCTTTTGCAGTTTCCCCAGTCTTTCTCCATGGGCTTTTTCATACTGGGTTTTTGCTCCAGCTCAGCTTCTTAATGGCATCAATTCCCTGCCTCCTTTACAAAGAGAATCATCTGCAAGTGGTTGCTCTGATGTATTTATGGGCTTTTTCATACCGGGTTTTCGCTCCAGCTCAGCTTCTTAATGTCATCAATTCCCTGCCTCCTTTACAAAGAGTATCATCTGCAAGTGGTTGCTCTGATGTATTTTTCTCAAAATTTCCCCATGTTTTTTTTCAGACCATCGCAAAAGCAGTCTGAAAAACACATAGGGAAAAACTCAAAAGAAAGCTGGGATAGCAACTGTTGGAAGTTCCACCTGTGATGTCCCTGCCTCAGCCTCCAGACTTCATGGCAAGAGAGAGTAAATAGCTAGATAGGTACATGGACCTTTCCTTCCTGTGTTTATTCTTCTGCCACTGTCCTCTTTGAAATGTAGATTGTGTTCTCAAGGACAATCTCCTTCCTTCCATTCACTCTCTCAGATAATGACCAACTCTCTCCCTGGACACACAAAAAGGGACAACCTTCTCTCTTGGCACCATGAGGCAGATGGCCCTCTTGCCATCTGCTTCCATCCTTAACTAGTAAGTTAGTACTCTATCCTGTTTCTACTCTTTCATACCCAAAAGCATACTTCTCAAATAAAGAGAGAAGTATTTCTCCATTAAACGTGGCTCTGTGTAGCTTTGTAAGATGGGTAACCTGGTAAAGTGAGGTTGCTGTATCTGTAGCTTTATTTAAGGCACTCTGCTAACTAGTGGGAACTGGACTAACCATACCAGTTAACTTCAGCATCAATAACCAACTGGCAAATGATACTGTGTGGAAGGGAGGAGAAAACCTGATAAAGTGATGTTGCTGTATCTGTAGCTTTATTTAAGGCACTCTGCTAACTAGTGGGACCTGGACTAACCATACCAGTTAACTTCAGCAGCAATAACCAACTGGCAAATGACACTGTGTGGAAGGGAGGAGAAAACCTGATGCAGTTAAGAAGCCAGAAATCTGATGCTGAAAAGCCCTGTATTTTCTAAATAATCTGGTGGAGTTGGGAGCCCAAACCAGAGCAAACGCCCATGTGGAAGTCACCGGAGATAGGACAGAGCAGCCGTAAGGATCAGAACACTTTTTATTACAATAAACCAAAGGATGGCTACCCCACCAGCGGTCTCTTCCCACTTCCATTTAAAGAAGAGGACTCAAAGGAACTGGTCAGGCTCGAGGAGTTTCAGGTGAACCTGAAGGAGGAGGAGAGTTGGGTTTATACCCCGCCCTCCACTCAGAGTCTCAGAGTGGCTTCTTCCCTTCCTCTCGCCACAACAGATACCCTGTGAGGTAGGTGGGGCTGAGAGAGGTGCTGACACAAACATTCTCTAACTTTCAGAATTGCAGCTAAGGTAACAATCAAACGTTTACTGGATCATTAAGCTGATTTGGAAATTTTTGAGAAAGCTGATGGTCAGCTTTCAATGCAATGCTCCACGTAAATTGGGAAAGATCTCTAGATGATAGTTATCAAGGCACCCTTAATATCTACAGGTGTTCATCAGTTAGGGTTGTCAGCTCTGGGTTGGGAAATTCCTGGACATTTGAGGGTGGGGAGGGACCTCCATGGGCTATAATGCCATAAAGTCTGGACATCAGTTGTGGTTCTAGGAGCTGTCCAGGCCACACAGGAGGGAATTAGTCAAACCTTTCTTCAGTGGAAGCAAATTGGTAAGTAATGATCTCCAAATAACTCTCTAGCTCAAGGACGCAGAAGAGCTTCTATTAAGTGGTCCTTTCAAGCTAAAGGAAGGCGTCAGTTGTGTGTGAGTGTATCCTGGGTAGAAGAAACTCTCACCTTACCGCTGCTGCTTCATTGTTTTAACCATTTTACTCCAATATCCAACGAAAACTGTTTTAACAGCGTGATCCCAAACACAGTTATGCCCTTCTAAATCCATTGAAGTCAGTGGGTGAATAAGGATGTGATTCTGTCTAGGATCACACTGGAAACTGTATAATGGTGGGAGATGAGAGAGAGAAACCAGCATCTTACTCCTTCCTTCCACATAGGATTGCCAGCTTCGGGTGGGGAAACATCTGGAGATTTTGGGGGTGGAACCTGAGGGGGGGAGGGGAAGGGCAGGGACTTCCATGGAGTATAATGTCATAGAGTCCAACTTCAAAAGCAGCCATTTTCTCCAGGTGAACTGATCTCTTTCACCTGGAGATCAGTTGTAATAGCAGGAGATCCCCAGCCACTAGCTGGAGGTTGGCAACCCTACTTCCACATGGTCTATTCCCCCCCCCCTTTAAGAATAGCTTTACACACAGATGGGAATGAATATAGGTAGCCTGTCCTCTTACGGCCAGTCAGGCAATCGTCGCTGTTCTTAAGGGCTTGTTTGTGTTTTGCTCCATTCCAGGATCAAAATGCTGCTAGTCGTCTCTTTGCTTTTGTTTTAAAGAAAGTCCTGGAGAGAACGAATTTCACCCCAGTGCTCCAGTATAAATAAATACATAGTAAATTAACCTTTTGCAAAACACAGCAGCAGCAACACTGTAACTAAGCAATTAAGGTGTTTAACCATTAGAGCTAGGAGACAAAAAGTACTTAAGCGTGTTAATTAAAAGAAAATCCATCCATTAAAACATAGCACTCATGCCTCTTGTTGGACTGCTCAGCCAGAGCAAATGAGTCAGAAGGAGATCACGCTAATTCCAAATGACCATAGTGCAGAATTTATTTGGTGGGGAGGTAACAGACAAACATTGGGCTTAATCTGTTAGCTGCTCCCCAAGTAGAATGGTTTGGCTTTACTCAGAAATTGGTACCCGGTGTGGTGCCCAGGTGGGGGCGGCAAGAGAACATCATACTTGGAGTCCATGGGGGGTCTTCAGATAATTTGTTTATCCATCCAGACCCCTGAAGATGTGGTTCACTTTACCCACCTCCAGGGTTTGTTTGTTTTTTTGGGGGGAAGGTGCCAGAACTCTCAAGAGCGAAATGAAGTCTTCAGTCTATATACTGAAAACTCATGAACTTTTAAATATTTTTAAAAGAATGTTGTCAAAGAGGTCCCAGAACTCTGTTCTGGTACATTCCCCCAGGAGAAAAAAACCCTGCCCACCTCAGGATTACACAGAAGAAAAGCCATGATGCCTCAACCTGCCTTCTACTCCCATTTTCCCTTCCTCCCTTTTTATAGCCCCGGCTTCCCACCTGACCCTTGAGGTAAGCTCTGCCCTCTTGTCTTCTGTTCCCTTCTCTTGCACCAAAACACCTGGACCCAGAGAGCCATTGTTCATCCACCCAGGCTTGCTCATTGTCTCCACACCCTTTGAGCTTCCCTGGGCCAGATTGTAAAGGCTGCCCTGTTGCTAAGGCTACTGCACCTTTCTGCCTTGGGTCCTACCCTGTTTCACCCAGCTGAGTCTTGTTGCTGGGCCCCAGGTCCTGCTCTGCCAGGCAGTTTGTTTCTGGGCAGCCTGCCACACCTGGGCATGAGTGAAAGGAAGGGAAGTGAGTTGGAGGGGCCAGGCTGCTCTCAGTAAAGGTTTCCCTCACTCAAAAGCTAGTTGAATCCAACTCTAGGGGGTGGTGCTCATTTCCGTTTCCAAGCCGAAGAGCCAGTGCTATCCAAAGACTTTGTCTGTGGTCATGTGGCCGGCATGACTAAACATCGAGGTGCTTGGAACGCTGTTAGCTTCCCACCAAACCAGTACCTATTTATGAACTTGCAGTTTCTTGCTTTCAAACTGCTAGGTTGACAGGAGCTGGGACCAGAGACGGGAGCTCACTCTGTCATGCGGCACTTGGGTCTCGAACTGCTGAGCTACAGACCTTCCAGTTTGCAGCTCAGTGTCTTAACCTCTGAGCCACTGTGGCCCCAGGCTGCTCTAGGGCCCCCAATATATTGGTTTACATTGCCTGAGGTAAGTGGACAAACCAAATGGTACCTGTCCAGATGTTCATATTTGACCTTCAGGGAACTGGTTGACAGAGTCATAGGGTTGTCAGGTCCCCCCTGGCCACTGGAGGGGATGGAGAGGTTAGGGTTGCCAGATCCAGGCTAGGAAATTCCTAGAGATTTGGGGATGGAGCCTGAGGGCAACAAAGACCTCAGTGGGGTACAAGGCCACAGGGTCCGCCCTCCAAAACAGCCATTTTCTCCAGGGGAACTGATATCTGTAGTCTAGAGATGAGCTGTAATTCCGGGGGATCCCCAGGTCCCACCTGGAGGCTGGCATCCCTAGTCAAATAGGAAGCTCAGGAAGCAAATTTTAAGCATGTGCACTTGGAAATAAGTTCCATTTTAGTCCAGTTTAAGCCCCTAACTACCGTGAGGCACCAACTGACAACCTGCTCATTTACGAGGTATGAGTGTATTCAGCTGACGTGTGTGTTTGTGAACTGATGTAATCTCTTGTGACTGAACAAATTGTTTCTGGTAGAACACGTGGCTTGGAGAAAATGTGAGGTGGTCATGCAAGTTCATTTCCTCAGATCGGTAATAAAATGTTAGGTTGGAGCCAGCCTGCTTTTCCACTCAAACTCACTCAATTTGCCTTCTTACCCCCACCCCCACCCAATATAGTATTGTGTATATATAACACTCTACTATGCATAATTCAAAATGGACTCAAGAAAAACCTCAGCCATTCATTCTTACCCATCACTTCTTAAAGAGCTTCACCAAAGCTGTCTGAGAGTTTGCCACTTCATTGACTGGAACATACCCTCTTCCTGCAAAATCTTAAAGCGGGGGGTTGACATTTGGTGTTATATATACTAATTGTATGGTTTTATAGTCGTTGTACATACACAGTGATTCTTGAGAAAGAGGACGTTGAATGGAAGAACATCTGCGGTTATCTGTTGGATCACTATGAAGCCGTTTTGGATTGCTATAAGCAGTATATAAATACTTTTTACAACTGAAAAGAATTCTAATGATTTCTTCACAAAGAAGACTACAAAAAAGAAAGCTTTTCAAATACAATATGGTTGTTAAAATTGTGATACCATGTTGAAGTTATTCGAAGCTAAGTGTCTGAGAATCTTTCATGTCAGTAGAAAGATACTGATGTTATTGATGTATATATCTATGAACAGGCACAGTTGAGATTGCAATATTACTTGTAAAGCAGAGCATATGGTTATATGTGTTACCAGTTTGGTGTAGTGGTTAAGTGTGCAGACTCTAATCTGGGAGAACCGGGTTTGAGTCCCCACTCCTCCACTTGCACCTGCTGATGTGACCTTGGGTCAGTCACAAGCTCTGGCACAGCTGTCCTTGAAAAAGAGCAGTTTCTGTCAAGAGCTCTCTCAGCCCCACCTCCCTCACAGGGTGTCTGTTGTGGGGAGGGGAAGGGAAAGGAGTTTGTAAGCAGCTCTGAGACTCCAAGTGAAGGGCGGGGTATAAAGCCAATCTCTTCTTCTTCTACCTGTTAGAATGATTTCAGTGTAGAATACAACACACTCTTTTTATGTGGTGCTGCATTGTTTACTCTAGTGTTACCCACCGTGTTCCTAGTTTGTATCTCATGTCAGTACCACATCTGGGAAACACAGATCTGAATCCCCATTCTGCTTCTGAAGGTTTCTGAATTACCTAAATGGGCAAATCATACACACTCGCAACCTAATCTATGTCACAGCATTGTTATGAGGATAAAACAAAAGAAGGGAGAATGTGATAAGACATTTTGGGTCCCCATCAGGGAGAAAAGTGGCATGTATAAATGAAATGGAAACAATGCTGGGAAAGCCTCTCTGTGTCTGAGACCTGCTGCTAACCACAGTAGATAATCTGGAGCCAGGTCAGAATTAGGCAACCCCCCAGCATGCAAAACCGCACAGTAATACACCAAAGCCTTTTACTTGGCACAGCTGGCTGGTTTTCCACCAGAATACCTGAAGCTGGATGGCAGAGCTACTGGTGCTGATGGCACAGGAGAAGATAACGTGCATAGTTTATGCCCTTCATTGCCTCCTGGATGTGCACAGTCTCTAGTCAAATCCAAGGCATGCTGACAATGCTAGTGCAATGCTCCCTCTAAGCCACAGAGTCTTGTGAGCAAAAATTCTACTTTGTGAGCTACTGCCATTGAACTTGTGAGCAAGCGATCCTTCCTGAGCCAAGACAGAAATGTGTGAGCCGGAGGCTAAAAAACTGTGAGCTAGCTCACACTAACTCAGCTTAGAGGGAACACTGTAGCCAGTGGTGTTCAGTTTGCCCCAAATGTGCCTGAAACCCTCATCTTTCCCACCACCATCTTTACTTGGCTGATGGACCACTATCTTTCCAAGTAGAAAAAATTTGTTTTTGGCATTTAAGCCAAAAAAAGTTACCACCCCCTGAGCTAGATGAACCAATGTTATGATGCTATAAGTCTGTTTTGTATATATTCAACATAACCAGCTTGGTACTTTTGTTTTTGTTTTGAATTCCTAACCTCTTTAATTTGGATTTGTAATATTCCACTTCCACTGCTAGGGCCAGTCTAGAAGTGACCTGCTATTTGGATTCCTGACATATGGATTCCACTATAGCCCTTTTCAATGATTAGGTTTGTGGTGCTCCAATCTCATGCACCTGGAGAGCGTGCTATTTCCAGTCCTCTCAATAGGTGTAATCACCAAGTTGTGTAAATTGGGTAATGTATGTATTTCCAAGGTTTGGTTTGTGCAAATGCACACCTGCAACAAATCTGGGTTTCCAATGGTGCATGTTAAAACTGGGAAGCACCACATCTCGCTGTTCACACAAAATTGTGATTGCATGTATTGGAAGAATCACATGGAGCATGCTTTCCCAATAGGTAAGGCATCAGTACCCCCCAAAAAACCATAACAACTGAAAGGGGCTTTTGTTTTCTCCCGTGGTTCAAACCACTGCTCTGAGAGGGCAATTTGCACCAGAGTATTTAATATATTTTCATATCAGCAATCTGTCTGGGACTCCCCACTGCCGCCCCTTCCCCAAGTGTTGCTTGCTTCCCCGTGTAGGCAAGCAGAGTGCAAACGCTGCAAAAGTGAGTTTTTTAAATTTTATTTTTGATTTTGTGACATCAGTGCCCCCTGACTTATTTAAAGGCCCCCTGAATTACAAAATCCTGGCTACAGGCCTGGCCTGGAGCCACCTGGGCAGCAATCCGAGGGGACAAGGGAATAGCAAGCAGGTATCAGCCAGTAGGTCAGGTGTGTGGCCTAACATGTGCACAGTTGGCTGGGGAGTGGACTACAGCCTCGGTGGCCCTGGGAGGAGAGGTAGTGCCTTTGGGCATGTGTGGGCTAGAGTGGCCTTGTGGGAAAGAAGAAATGAGGCTCCAGGGGAGGGGCCAATTACTGAGGAGGGCTTTAAAGGCAATGATCAGGTATGCTTCGGGGTGGCTGCCAGAGGAGGAAGATTTGGATAACCTGTAAGCAGGACAAGTGACATGTAACTGTGGCACTGTCCTGGTAAATAAAGTTGTTTGAGGCCTACCTGAGAGGACTGGAGCTCGATATTACGGAGACAGACTGATGACCCCTCCCCAGCCTGCTATGGCCAGCCACCCTGGAGGTGAGCTGGGACGTGCCCATCCCTCATGACACCATTCAAGGAAGAAAATTTATTGTGCAAATATTAGTATCTGAATTATGCGAAGGGATCATTTTAAAAATGTCAAAATTCACATGTTTGAGCTTCCCAGATTGACAGTGCCATCTTAAGCAATTATACCTGTCGAAGTCTTTTGAAGTCAGTGCACTTAGAAGGGTGTAATTCTGCTCAGGATGGCACCATTATACCCTTCAGGAGCAGTATCGACTTCCCATGAAGAGTGGCTACGCTCTCCAGTTGACAGCAGGGTTGCTTCATTCTTCTGCATCAAAAGCCCAAACTAATGTATGAGACACCATGGTGGTTTGGGACAACGATTGTTCCAAACTGCGGAAAATAATTCTGATTTTCGCATTATGAGCCAAACTGCCAGGTACCTGCAGTATTTACCTTTCCCCCCCTCCCCCTTATCAAGGATAATCACAGCTGTTGACAGAAATCAGGGACAAAGCTGGAACAAAGCCAGACCTGTGTGTTATTACCACTTACCTATAGAGCATTGTCACTGATGATATACTTTGCAAGTGGACAATTTCAAATGCAACGCCCAGGGGAGATAACAAAAGGAGAGGTGGAGGCGTTCATGTCAGGTACATAGATTTATGCTTACTTTCAAGAAGGGGTGGTATCTCAAGAATTATCCCAAAGCATTCACAGAAAAGGAAGGGATGAGGTTGAGGAGATGAGGAGAGATTGAGGGTTGGATAGAGAATCAATTTTCCACTAATGGGAGGGGAGGCACCGTTTCCGCCAGTTCTGCCTCCCTGCTGCAGATTCCTGACCTGATTTGCCCCCGTTGCCATTCCTGAGGGTCCCCTGCCCCCCAGGAGCAACCCTTTGGGGAGAGGGACAGGCTGCGGCAGGAGGGGAGGGGGCAAGAAAGTCCTGTTCCTCTGACGGAAGTGCCCCCTGGAGCAGTGTTCCCTCTAAGCTGAGTTAGTGTGAGCTAGCTCACAGATTTTTAGCTTCCGGCTCACCCATTTTCATCTTAGCTCAGGAAGGATGGCTCCAGAGCAAACTAGTTTATGCAGCAGCCAGATAGCTCGCTCACAACTTTAATGCCAGTAGCTCACAAAGTGGAATTTTTGCTCACTAGACTCCACAGCTTAGAGGGGGCATTGGTCTGGAGCCAACCCTAAAGCTTCAGTAGATTAATACATAAAAGCTGGCAGCCCTAACAATGACTCAGCATTCTTTTTGAAATGTGCAAAGTACTCTGGAAACTTTACCCCTCCCAAAGGTCCCCAAAGGTGATGGTGGTGGAGAGCGCTGTCAAATCTCAGCCAATCTATGGCGACCCCAGTAGGGTGTTCAGGGCAAGAGACACTGAGAGGTGTTTGGCCGTTGCCAGCCTGTGTGTAGCGACCCTGGACTTCCTTGGGGGGGGTGTCTCCCTTCCACATACCGAGGCCGAATCGGCATAATTTCCAAGCTCTGACAAGACTGGGCTAGCCTGAATAGCCCAGGCTAGCCTAATCAGAAGTAAGTCAGTTTTATTCCGGTGTTACAGTCTGGGAACTGAGGCTAATGCTCCTCAAGGACCTGCAGTGACAAGGGTGAGAATTCCCATCCAGTATTCCCTCTAAGCTGAGTCAGTGTGAGCTAGCTCACAGTTTTTTAGCCTCTGGCTCACACATCTTTTGACTTCGCTCAGGAAGGATCACTCATTCGCAACTTTAATGCCAGTAGCTTACAAAGTAGGACTTTGGCTCACACGACTCCACACGACTTTTACTCTATAGAATGTCGGACTAGGAACAGGGAGACTTGCATTCAAATCCCTACTCTACCATGACCTTGGACCAATCACGCTCTCTCTCTCCTCCCCTCGTGCTACCTTGCAGGGTTGTTGTGAGGATAAAACAGAGGGGGGGAAACCATATATGTCACACAGAGTTCCTGGGAGGAGGGTGTGATTGAAAAGGCATTACAGGTAGACCCAACTGGTTCAACGTATTAGGAGCACATTGCGGAGCAAATAAGATGGGGACAGAAGAATGGATCTGAATAATGCTTAGGCTCAGTCAAGGACGTACTTCCTGGGAAAGTTCCTGGCAGTTTGATACCCCGGAAAGTTGTTAGTAATTGGGTACAAGCCAAGCCATATTATTATTTCTGTGCCTTAGGACCAAATGAATAGGATGCACCAAGCTTTCAGAAATCCCGCTGTTTTTTTTCTCTGGTTACCACCTTCTGCCCTCCACACAGTTTAGGATACTAGTTTTCACCCAGTGCCTTGCTATCTCTTGCTCTGTATAGACTCACACTCTTACCCATTATTACATGGAAAGATTCAAGACTCCCCTTGACTGCAGGCAAGTTCCTGAGTTGCCATATTCTTTTGCAGAGAGCATGCATTGTAAAAGAAAGAGACAGAGCTATATTCTCTCTCTTTTTAAAAATTGTATCCATACACAGTTACAACTGTGAGAAATGTAACTGCTTTTCTTTTTATGGATAGTAACTCAGGCTCCTGTTCACTGTAAAAGTTTGAGCTTCATTTACAAAATTATTCAGTTACAGGAAGTTGAAGGAACAGAGGGTGGAAAGAAAGAAAACTCACATAGAACTGTAACAGTCTAAGAAAGTATTTCAGATTTTATCAAAATGTATTACTTTACCATGTTGAATGGTCTCAAATACTGATAAATCAGAATGACAGTTTTGTATACTTGGAGGGATGTGTGCCCATGCATGAAGATACACACACTCACCCTGTATCAAACCATGATTTACCTGTAGAATTTGTACAGGGCGGAGGGTGTAGAGAAAGAAAACTCCTGTAGAACTGAAGAAAGTATTTTGGATTTTATCAAGCTTATTACATTAGCACCCTAGACCTGGATAGCTCAGGATAGCCTGATATCATCAGATCTTGGAAGCTAAGCAGGGTCAGTCTGGGTTAGTATTTGGATGGGAGACCTCCAAGGAATAACTGAACAGAGTGGAGGGAGGCAATGGCAAACCACCTCTCAACATTGCTTGGCTTGAAAACCGTATGCAGTTGCCATTAGTCGGTTGGGACTTGGTGGCCAAAAGAAAATTACTGTGTTTGTCTCAAATACCCATAAATCAGAAAGGCTGCTTTGTATACCTGGAGGGATGTGCATGTGTGTATGAACACAGACACACACTATCAAAACCATGATTTACCTTTAAAATTTGTGCATCTTCTATATTTCCAGCTATATCTAATTCTGGTTCTCTCTCAGCTCTTAGAGAGAAGGCTAGCATCACTTTTCCTAGTGGCTGTTGTACATAAGGAGAAACATCTGCAATGTCTGCTAGGAATCGAAGAAACTTATGTTAATTTCTTCGGGGGCTCAACCTGGAAACCAGACACCACACCCTTTGTTGTCAGGCCACAGTTAGCCCAGTGCTGTCTCAACCCAACACGTAGACCAGACATTGGCTACGGGGGGGGGGGGAGAGAACATCAGGGTTGCCTGCTGTGCTATGGGAAAGGCGCAAGTCCAGGTGCCTTGTTGCATCACAAGGGATTTGGAAGTTCATTCTCTGCCCCATCACACTTCGGGCAGTGACCTCACTCCATAGTTCAGGGGCTGGCACTGGTGACTTAGCGGTGTGGGAGAGATGCTCTGTGGTTTAGGAGCATTCTCTTGCTTGTTATCACCACA
>NW_015162478.1:396037-405866 GCF_001447785.1 Gekko japonicus
TCCTCACACTTTTGAAGTAGGACTCCACTTCTATACCTAGGTTAATTTTCGGGACCCTCTTGCAAAGTGGCTCCATGTGACTTTCCCAACATAAAATGCAAGAATCTCATATCAGTCATTTCTGAACAAGTTTACCATTGACTGTTTGTTTCGCCATGCAGCATTACTGAGCAACAGGGTCATTTCATGGCCGTCTTGCAAATGATGCAGAAGCAAAGTCAACATTTCCACCCAGCCTTGCAAACACTTCTCTCTCAGATCCGCTAACTTCCCTCTTGGCCTCATGAACATGTGAAACTTCCCTCTACCAAGTGAGACCATCAACCTATCAAGGTCAGCATTGTCTTCTTGGACAACCCTTGTTCTCCAGGGTCTTAGGCAGAAGTCTTTCGCATCAACAACCACCTGAGCCTTTTAACTGGAGGTGCCAGGGACTGAAACTAGAAATCGCCTGCATGAACTGTGTTACTAAGCTACAACCCTTTCCCCAAAAGTCTTGAATGCATGAAGCTTATACTAAGTCAGACCTTTTGTCCGTCTCATCTACTTTGACTGGCAGGGGCTCTCCAGGGTCTCAGGTCAAGGCCTTCCAAATCACCTGCTACCTGAGATGTTGAAGACTGAACCTGGGAACTTCTGCATGCAAAGCAGATTTTCTACCACTGAGCTGCAGCCCCTCCTTGTGAAAGTTGTGGCTCACTTTTTGGTCCTGACATGCAATCTGAGAACCACTAGCTTAAAGTAAGCCATGACAAGAGTCCCTGGGTCCCAACCTCCACCTGCTCCCGTCCTCTGCCATCATCTCTCGCTCCATCACCCACCTTGGCATAACAACAAGTGATGAGCATCAGGGGCAGCAGGTAGCCCACCACCAGGATGGTAACCTTGTAGATCTGCTTGGCCACGGAATTGCCAGCCCACTGTTCCCAGCAGAAGGAGCTGTTTGGTGCCTGGAAGTGCCCGCTCACAAGGGCCTGGTGCTGAGCCACGGGGATGGCAAAGAGCAGGGAGAGGACCCAGATGACGGCCACGCCCATGGTGGCATTGCGCTTGCTGCGGATGCACAGGGAGCGCTTGGCGTGCACCACAGCGATGTATCTGTCCACTGACATGGCCACCAGGGTGAATATGCTGACCAGCATGGTGGCCATAGCCAGGTAGTGCACCCACTTGCAGAAGAAAGCACCAAAGACCCACTCTGGCAGGGAGTAGATGGTCGCCTGGAAGGGGACGCAGAAGATCAGGAAGGAGAAGTCAGCGATGCTCAGGTTGAGGATGAAGATGTTGGTGGCACTGCGCGAGGGCCGCCTTCCTGGACGGAGGCGCCCTAGGACCACCAACACCAGCGTGTTTCCCACCATGCCCAGGAGGAAGATCAACCCAAACAGCACCGGTACGATGACCGTCTCTGGGCCACCTCTGGATGAGTCTGGCAGACAGGACGAAGCATTGGTCTGCTTAACCTTAGGGTCAATGTTGGAGCTGGTGGTGTTGGTCATGAGGGACAGCGACGCCTTCTCCATGGAGGTGGGTCACTTCATGGGACCTCCTGGGAGGAGATGATCTTATTTCCCACTGGACTCTCCCAGTAAATGATAAGTCTGTGGAGTTTGTCTGGAGGTTTTGGAGTTCTGGGTCCTGGTGCCAAAGACTGCTCCTCCTCCAGGTTGGAGACCTGTTGGATTCCGGAAGCTGTCTCTCCAGATACCTTCTCCAGTGTGGTGGTCAAAGTAGGTGTCCCCTCAAAAGCCTGTGTGTCCAGGCAGCTTGGTGTTGTTGCCTGGAGTTGCTCTCCGCCACTCTCTGTCCCCTGGAATCCACAGGTTGGCAGCAGGATGGTGGTCTTACCAACCCCTGATGCTAGAGAGGCTGTTGATTTAAGTCTGCTTCCGAGGAGCCGCTGATAAAGCTTGTGAGCTTGAATGAAGGCAGCAGCAGCAGCAGCCTCCGTAGCTGTATCCAGCCCCTCCTTCTCCCGTTCTGTAGCCAGAGGGTGGGGAGAGCGCAGAGGAGACATGAAGGGGGCGTTTTCACACACCAGCCCGTTCTCTCGCTCCCATCCCGCCCCATTAAAAACCTCTGGCATTGCAATTGTACAATGTCCGCGGGTTAAATGGCTCTCCTTGGCTTTCTCCTCGGCATTTTTAAATGGCTTTCCTGCCGGCATTAACACAGCATGTCCCTGTGCGTAAGACACAAAAGGCGAAGAAAAAGTATAATGTGTGGCAGTGCTGTAGATCGCGAGGGGAGGAGGCTGTGCTCGGGAACCTAAAGAAATGTGAGCCTCGAAGAGGAGACAGGGCAATAATGAGGCGATCCTGAAGCTCTTTGTGTGGGTTCTACAACTTCCTTGAAAGGAAGGGCAGGAAAGAGATGCAGTTTAAAAGTGATCACTTTTTGCTTTCACGAGGGGGGGGGGAGATCTGTGCAAAGGGAAGGTTTGTTACGGTTGCTGGCTCCAGGTTGGAAAATACCTGGAGATTTGGGAGGTGGAGACTCAGGAGGGCGGGGCTGGGGGCTGGGGGGCATAGTGCCATTTCCCCCCACCAAAGAGGCCATTTCTCCAGGTGAGCTGGAATCACAATAATGTGGAAGACAACGTGGGAAACAAAGGTTTGGGAAGACATTAGAGAGATGTTGCCTTGATCCACATTATTGTCATTCCTGCAGTGTTCCGTCAAGAGATTGGTGATGAGCCCAAACAGAGAGAGAGAGTTGATAAAGATATCCGAAACCACTTGTTAATCCTAGGAAAGCGTGTTCTCTTTATCTCTTGTATTCCTTGGATTCACACGTTTTCAAACGGAGTGATAAATGCTATTTAGGAGCTTGAAAAACGAAGACTTTTTAGTCTGCTTTTCCACTTCATGGCTCTATCAAGATGCCTTGAAGAGAAAACATTCCAGGAACACAGCCGGAACAGTGTCAAGAATATTTGCATCAAGATTTTGTATTGTACTCACATCATTATCTACTGGCTTTGCCTATGTTTATGGCATGTACTTTACATAAGGATGATTGCTGTGTAATATAAGAAATTTGCATTATAAATATTATAAAAAGTACAATTAAGTCATAGAACAGTGGTTTTCTTCCATGAGCTTATCTTATTTTTACCACGTGGAGGCTGGCAAATCTATTTGTTACCTTTCTTGTCCAAGACACTTCCTTGGAAAGAATCATCTGAACAGAAGCATTTAGATTAAACAAGAAGACAGAGGTGGAATCTGAAGCGTGCCCCCTGTGTAGAATTTAAGTCCTGATAACGGAGGCTAATCAAGTCTGTTCATAGTTTTGCCGGTATCCTGCTGATAAATGGGGAAACGCTTTCTCCCAAGATTTTTGTATTGCTTTCTAGCTGGAGGCGTTTGCTTAGTGTCTTTCGATAGCTGATGGCTACTAGCTAATCAAGGTCCTCAACCTTGCTGAGCCTGTGGGGACTTTTGGAATTTTTGAGAAAAGGCAATGAACGCCACTGCAAAACGCTTGCCCTTAAGGCATAGAATGGTTGCCTTATGGTACTGGGGCCAATGATCAAATGTTGGGAAGTTATGAGTCAGCTTTCCGCCTTCCAATAATGGAGGCAACTGTTTTTGAGTGGCTGCTGTCTGCAGACTTAGAGCCCTCATGGCTCTTCTGAAGTACCGTCTCCTCTGATGAGAGAGAGAAAAGCTAAGACTAATTCTTTGTTTTGAGTAGGATGCTTTGAGGAAGAGAGAAGTGGTTGCCAGGAAACATATTAATGGGTGTGTGGTAGACTGTCAGGGGTTAATGCCTCACAGAATCTGAGAACCTCTGAGGCTGTTCAAACAGAATTCTGTGGAGAGTATCAGTTAAGAAATGATAGTTGGGAACTGACAGTAGTAGATTCAGTTTAGCACTGACTGAGGACTGGGAAGGAGGCAAGAGGAGTAAGAGGATCATGGAAGATCCCTATTCAAGCCGAAAAGGGACAGAGCTTCTAGTCAAGGGAAGTAATCCTTGCTCAGTGAAAAGGGAGATGACTCTTAAAAGAGGAGTGATCCCTGGTCTGTGTATAGAGAAGGATTTTAGGAACTTGGTTGTATGTTCCTGGCTTCTAAACATGAAGTGTCAGTGGAGCTTAGAAACCTTTGCTTGCAAGTTAAAGCAGAAACCGAAAAGAAAGCCTCTCTCCTCAAAGTTTCAAAGATCTTGTTGAAAATCAAAATACTTACTTGTTGGGTACATATTAGCTGGATTTAGTGTGATTACAAAGTTACCTCAGTTTTTATTATTGGTTCACCTCATACATCCTACCACTGATTCCATCTGACCTTTCCCCCTCCAAGTTAAATAAAATATTTGTTTATTTTTGAACATGTGCCATCACAGGAGTACAGTATTAGCAAGTGATTTTGCCTCTTCCCTCAAGACCTTGGGCTGGGCCAGCATCAAAAGATATAATAATGTGACAGGATGGGACAACCATAGATTGACAAATAAGAAGAAAATAGACACAGGCTGCTCAGCGGGAAAGAAAGAAGAAACAAAGGGAGGGAAGAGGGCAAGATCACCAAATGACACTATCTATGGCATCCATCATGGAGCACTGTGATAATGCATACGTCTGCAAAATATAGAATGGGCTGAAGTTGCCAGACCATGCCTGGCAACCTGCTGAAGACTGGGGTGTAGGAGGGGGCACTGTCTGTGATGTCCTTTCTCAGAATTGTTGGAAATGCTATGGTTTTACCACAGGGTTTCCAGAGATTCCTAGAGAGGACTAACATCACTTATGTGTTTCCCCTGGAAGTGACATCATGGCATTGCTGACAGGTGTTTTTTAATTTCTTCTGCCAGCAACTGGAGTGCTGGTGGGCAACAGCTCCTGGGGGCAGGAGATCTCCCACCCGCAGCAAGAATTTAGCAATCCTGGACTGCAAAGTAACTTTTGAAATAGTGGAACCAGTTTTTGAGCTGGGACAACCTGTTTCTTTTGAAATGCTGCTTTAGAGACTAACACATCTGTCTGTCTTCAAACAATATGTTTAGTCTGGTTAATCGTAACCTGCTGCCAGCATTTGCACATCAGCTATTCTATTTGCTTTATTGAATTTTAACATTCAACTGCAGCAGCTTTTATGTTTTTGATTGTTTTATTGCTGTTGATTGGTGTTAATGGTTGCTAGTTTTTATTTTGAGATAACTTTGCTGATGGTTATTGGGTATTCTACCATGAGAATACCAAGAAGAACGAAGAGAACGAAGGCTGGGAGAAAGAAGACATAAAAATGACTTTGATTATAACCCTAAAAATACTTTCCTGGTAGTAAACTCCATTGAGTAGACTTGAGTAGGATTCTGAGATAGACCTGTTTTAGGATTGCACTATAAATCTCTAGCACTCTCTCCTCATTGTAGAAAACTGTATTTGAAACTTGGAAGTGGGAAATGCAGAGCATTAGGAAGTCCCCTACATTCTGCCTCTGGAAGTGTTCTGGCAGAGCAAGTAGATGATCTTGTTAGAAGAGTAGCTTGTTACAGTTGTGGTTAATGCAGCTGATTATGCTACGACATACTGCAATTTTCACTGCAGCTAAGAACCATTTGGGTACTGACTTAAAACGATGTGATCTGGTGATCCATTCCCCGCCCCCCCCGCCGTCCGTTGTGGGGCAAAGAGTATTTTGGAGAGGTGCAGAACAGCTCATCTGAAACCCTTTAATTTAGCATTTGCCAGATGCACTGATCGGTTTTATAGTCTCAAAGGATGTGGGCAGTTCTTTTTGTTCTCTGTGTCCCAGTAACCTTCGATGCATCTTGAAACCTGTTTTGCTCCTAGCTAATCCAACTGAGTCCTGTCCTCCATTTTAAGATTTTGCAAGCTGCAAATTAAGGGTTTCTCCCTCATTCCCTGAGATGTTTCTCTCTCTCCCCCCCCCCATTTTTGAATGGAACATCAGCCAAATCAAGAGTTGTGGGGAATTCTAAAGCCAGTTCACTTATGCATAATATATTGGCTGGTGTTAATAAAAAGATATTGTGTGTCAAGATCCTGCTCCCTGCCAGACGCCGGGGAACCGGTCGCCGTTGTGAAGATTCACTAAATCCGGAAACCAACACCTCAGACCCAGCGCATTGGGTGTTTCAGCACACTCCAAACTTCGCTCTGAGCAGCATACCGCCCTTCTCTCTGTGTTTCATTCTCTCTGCTCTCCATCCTCCTCAGTGTTCACAGTTTCCTTCTTTTATTGTCAGTTACAATCAACTGTTTTCACCTTCCCTTCTTCCCAGGTGCTATCTATCCTCCAAGCTCCTCATCTGTTTCTCTAATACATGTGTTTTCTCTAATCTCATTGTCTGTCTGTCTTTATCCCTTTAATTCCTGAAGCCTCGGGATGTGGTGTATCGGTCCCGATCTGATCTATAACCCCGGCGTGAACATTGAGATGGAATGGTAGGGGTCCTCTGTCTCTCCCTCGAGCCCGCCCTCTCTTGCCTTGTGGGGGACTCCGACCAGCATCGCCCCGCTCCCCACATGCTCCCCCCAAACCTCGGTCTGTGTTGTAGGGTATCGTAGAACTGGACTGGGAAATTCCTGGGGATTTAGGGGTGGAGCCTGGGGAGGGTGGAGTTTGGGAGGGGAGGGACCATCCTCAGTGGATTATAATGCCATGGAGTCCACCCTCCAAAGCAGCCATTCCTTCCAGGGCAACTGATCTCTGTTGTCTGGTGAGCAGTTGCAGTTCTGGGAGATCTCTAGGCTTCACCTGGAGGTTGGCAATGCTATGCTACCATGGTGTTTGGAACTTTTCAACAAACCAGCACTGCTATTTACCATATTTCACCATTCAGGAAGCTTCTGGATTGCCCAGAGGCCTGGCTTTCAGTTGCCATCAGAAGCAAGGACAGAGATCTAATAGATTCTGTTCTGAACAAAGGTCTCTCTGATACACACAGACTGGCTTTCCCCCCTCAGCTCTTTGTTTCATTGTGTTCTGGCTAGACAGATATTTTCTGTCCCTCGAGAAATTTGTTTTTCAGAAAAAGAAATTGTACATTGGTGTGCCTCCAACAAAACATCAGCGGCAGTTGTTTCCAACAAAGTGGTGTTCTGTTTAACTCAAGGATTACTGCACAAAGGACTAGTGCTGGGCATGGCCAGACCCTGCTGCGATCACTATTTCCCAGTTTGAAAAATCATTCCTCCACTTTGCTCTTCAAAGAAAATCTTAGGCGGCCACTGGGAAATTCTTTGCAATCCGAGGGCAGTGCCTGGGGAAGAATTTGGGGAAATGAGGGAGGAGCTCAGAGGGAAGGATGCCACAGAGTTCGCCCACTAAAATGAGCATTTCCTCCAGGGCAGGGTTGCCAACCTTCAGGTGGCGGCTGGAGATCTCCTGCTATTACAACAAATCTCCAGGTGACAGAGATCAGTTCACCTGGAGAAAATGGGCACTTCAGAAGTCGGACTCTCTGGCATTATGCCCAAACCCCGCCCTCCTCAGGCTCCACCCCCCAAATCTCCAGGTTTTTCCTGACCCCGAGAGCTGGCAACTCTACTCCAGGGGGACTGGTCTCTGTAGTCCGTAGATCTGCTGTCATCGTAGGAGAACTCCTGGCCCCATAGGTAGGGTTGCCAGGTACCCGGGGACAGTCTGGTGTTTTCACTGGCTGTCTGGGAAATTTAAATGTCCGGTATTTTTCTAGTATTTTCCCAGAACAGGCAATGGAAATACTTGACTGTCGGGTGAACTGGTAATCCACGCCCAAATAGGGAAGCGCCCGGCTTGGGCTCGCAGGAGGCGGTGCCAATTTAGGCGCGCTTGTGGGAGCTGCTTGCTCTGCGAGGAGGGAGGCGCTGTCCAGCCCGAGCTCGAAACAGCCACTGCTGCCGCTGCGTTGCGCTGGGGCTGGAGCCTCCTCTCCGGGCAGGCAGCCGGCTTTATGATGCGGCAGCGGGGGGTAGGCGGCGCCGAGCCCGAGCAGGAAACAAGAGCTGCTACTTTGGCTGGTACTTCACGCTGTGTCCGGGGGCGGGGAAGGAGGTCTCATTTATGTCAGATCCAGCCCTCATAGCAAATGAGTTCGACACCCCTGGGCTAGATGGCCGTCTGACAGCCATGCTGATTCTGTGCATTTAGGCAGAGAGGGAGGGCTGGAAGGGTTGCATCACTGTTTAGTTCTTGTGGCTCTTTCTTACATGCGCAGGGAAATGCCAATCACCGCTTTGGGGTCAGGAAGCAATTTTCTCCAGGCCAGTTTGGTGGAGATCCTAGAGGGTTGGGGTTTTTTTTTGCCATCTTCGGGGCATGAAGCAGGGGTCATTGGGGGTGTGGGGGGTAGTTTTGAATTTTGGGGCATTGTGCACGAGGATGGACTAGATGACCCTGGAGGTCCCTTCCAACTTTATGATTCTATGATTCTATAAACAACAATAGCTCTTTAGAGACAGCAGGGTTTCCTTTGTGGAATGGAATTGATTTTTGAAAAAGAAAGAAAAGAACAGTTCTCTTGACTATAGTAGGAGTTTCAAGCCCAGCAGTCTACCTGGGTAATGCAAAACTTTTCTCCAGGGGAACTAATCTCTGCTGTCTAGAGACCAGTTGTGACTCTGGGAGATCTCCAGCCACCACCTGTAGGTTGGCAAGCTCAGTACAGAAACAAATGTGGTTCTTTACAAAAGATAATCTTTACAACAGATAAGGTGTATGGGAGGGATAGGCGGGATACTAGTGTAACCAGGAAGTGAAGTAAGGTTGCCATCCTCCAGGTGGGGCCTGGAGATCTCCCGCTTTTACAACCAATCTCCAGCTGACAGAGATCAGCTCCCCTGGAGAAAATGGCTGCTTTGAAGGGTGGACTCTATGGCATTGTACCATGCTGAGGCCCCTCCCCTCCCCAAACCCCACCCTCTCCTGGATCCACCCCCAAAGTCTCCAGGTATTTTCCAACCCAGACCTGGCAACCCTAAAGTGAAGGGAACGGGAGGCAAAGATTTTGGAGGGCTATGAGGATTCTTAGATATGCTTCACAGAAAAGAAAAAGATGGAGACCCTAGGCCAGGCTAGCCTGTTCTTATTAGATCTTGAGAATCTAAGTAGTGTCAGCCTTGGTTAGTCCTTGGATGGGAGACCACCAAAGAAGTCCCAGATCACACTGTAGAGGCAGGCCACGGCAAACCTCCCCTGAATGCCTCTTGCCTTGAAAACCCTAGAGGGTCGCCATAAGTCAGGAGAGGTGAACACTTGCCAGTAATTTGAGAGTGAACCACGTACAGATTTACGTGCCAGTGCACGTAAACCATTTTTCAGGGCCTTCCTGTGTATATTTATTATTTATTCGGAGAACTGGTGTGTGCCACTTCCTAATAAAGGACTCGCAGCAACCAGTGTTCTGGGTTGCAGAAACTCTATGAATTATTAATCCACATGTCAATTATCAGTAATGTTGTGCAGTTTCATTTATGCAAATTGTCTTTGGTATGCTAGCTTTTTTGACGATTTCTGGCTCTGAAATGTTGATGTCATTTGGATCTTAAATCATGCATGTTTGTGGCGACAGATTTTAAAAAGCAAGCGGACAAGTGTTTTCTCCACTGTCGCTAGTCACTCGTGCTGAGGAGACTTGAGAAAGTTTATGGGAGGCCCACAAGAAAGGTTATGAAAGCTTTGTCAGAGAGTTGTGCTTCCTTCCAGGACAGGTGACCTTATCTGTGAAAATGAGCGCACAGACCTGGGCAGGGCTGGCATCTGCATACCCACAGGTGGGGCAGCTGCCAGGTCCCGGGGCTTCTAGGAGAGTCCATTGCTTCCAATTCCCCCCCCCCCCATACTTGCTACCACTGTACCACCCATTCTTCCAGCTG
>NW_015162478.1:406548-409665 GCF_001447785.1 Gekko japonicus
GGCAACCCTAGGCAGGTGGGAGGCAAAAGGATGAGTGGGAGGGAATGTGAGTGTGAGCAGGGCCTGGTGATGGGGAGAGGAGGGGAGGGGGCTCTGGGAACTCTCTGCCTGGGGCCTCCCAAAACCCGGAACTGGCCCTGTACCCTGGGCATAAGTCTGAGCACAGTAGTTTCTGACTGAACAGGAAGAGGAGCAGGACACATTGCTCACTGGTGGAGTCCTGGTTTGAGGGTCATAAAATCCCAGGTTTGATCTCTGGCATCTCTCGTTAAAAGGATGTCACGTAGCATGGCATGACAGTGCAATTTTAAGCAGAGCTACACCCTTACTTCAATACACTTAGAAGGGTGTAACTCTGCTGAGAATTGCACTGCAAAGTGTGGCTAGCCGCTGCTAGAGAGACTGTTGGGCTCAGAACTGTTCTTTCATCGTCCTGTCCCATCTCAAAAAGAATGCCATTGAACTAGGAAAAGGCAAAATGACCAAGGGATCAGAGCACCTTTCCTGTTGGGGGATTTTGTATTAGGAAATCTAGGAGGTGGCATTTTAAAAAAAATACTGAATGGGAAGGAAAAGATAGATAGAGGGTGTTTGGGGGAGGGCCTTACGCACACAATGTCAGCACCTGGAGTCAGCCAGTGAGGTGGGTTATGAGGAAAATTACGGGAGGCAAAAGGAAGCCCTTCTGAATGTATTATTCATGGGAGTCACTTCCAAAAGATGTGGTGCTGCTGGCCTCTGACTCTGATAACTTTGGATGGATAAATTTGTATAGAATATGTCGATCAATAGCTATTAATCATGAGTAGTAAATGGAATCTCCATGTTCAGAGGCAGTATGCCAATGCAGGGGGAAGACAACAGAAGACTGTTGCCCTCTGTTGAGAAATTGACTAATTTATGGTTTTATATCTGCTTACACACGCAACACATGGACTGTGCACATACGTGTATACCATAGGCCTAGAGAAAGCTGTTTGCATCACCTACTGTGCGAGATTTCACATAGGGAACACTTGCCTGCATTTCATGTTAATGTAGTTTGCACACATTCAGCTCAAAGCCTTATGGGAAGAAGAAGCACATGTTAGCCATTGTGGGACACCCCTAGGTATTACTTTCTTCCCCTATCTTACATTGCATCAGACAAGACTTCAGGAACAGGCAAGTATAAACCGATACCTACCTACCTCCAAGTAACTGAGAAACTATCTTGATATCTTTCTGTAACTCTAAAGGAACCTTGATTGTATGCGAATGTGAGACTGATTTTGTGTGTGTGATTTCGATATTGCTCAGTAAAAAGACAATTTGTTTTGGAAAAACACCAGTCTCGTCTCCATCACTGATACTCTCTGGGGCTGGCAGAACCTCCGTAAACTTTGGCAAGGACTCACGTTAAATGTAGTTAGCCATCTGCTGTGAATAAAGCGATTGGCGTAACACCTCTCAAATGCATGTGCTTGGATACTGTTGGAAACAAGGTGGTAGCTCTTTAGCCCTGTCCCAGGAGTGGTGGAAAGTGCCATCAAATCACGGCTGTCTTAAGAAGAAGAAGAGATTGGATTTATACCCCGTCCTTCACTACCCAGAGGAGTCTCAGAGTGGCTTACAAATTCCTTTCCCTTCCCCTCCCCACAACAGACACCCTGTGAGGTGGGTGGGGCTGAGAGACCTCCAACAGGAACTGCTCTTTTTCAAGAACAGCTGTGCCAGAACTATGGCTTACCCAAGGTCATCCAGCCAGGTGCAAGTGGAAGAGTGGGGAATCAAACCCGGTTGTCCCAGATGTTAAGTCCATGCACTTAACCACTACACCAAACTGGCTCTCTCAGTCCTGAACTGAAGAAGACCCTCTAGTGTTTTCAAAGCAAGAAACAAACAAAGGTGGTTTGGCACTGACTGCCTTTGTGTAGCAACCCCCAACTTCCTTGGTGGTCTCCCATCCAAACACTCAGCAGGACTGACCCTGCTTAGCTTCTGAAGATTTAACAAGGTCCCACTAGCCTAGGCCATTGGGGTCAGCGCCCTGACTTAGTAGCCTTCAGTTTATATATTCTTTCTTCATGATAAGAACAGTGGCTCATGACAGCCCTTTAGAGAGCCACCTAAATTGCCTGGAGTAGTTTCCAGGCCTAAAACTTCCTTGGTGGTCTCCCATCCAAACACTCAGCAGGACTGACCCTCCTTAGCTTCTGAAGATTTAACAAGGTCCCACTAGCCTAGGCCATTGGGGTCAGCGCCCTGACTTAGTAGCCTTCAGTTTATATATTCTTTCTTCATGATAAGAACAGTGGCTCATGACAGCCCTTTAGAGAGCCACCTAAATTGCCTGGAGTAGTTTCCAGGCCTAAAACTAATCCTTCTCTGTGTGGCAGTGGTAGAGGATTATATAACAGAGAACACTGGGGGGCTTTAGACATTGTTCACCTGAGTACCAAGGAGGAATTGGATTTCTGAAGGGCCTCTATTCCCCCCCCCCCAACGTGGATATGATTATCTATGCTGCTGAGACACCATCATCAGACTTTTTCAAAAGCATTTGGAAACCATATATGGCCCTTCACAGTGCTTCAGTGGAATATGTAGTAAGTACCCTTATTACTGAGATGGGACAATGGTTAAGTGGACTTCTCCAAGGGTGACGGAACCCATAATAGCAGAACCTGGGACAGAATATGAGATAAATAGTTTCCATTAACAGGGGTTTCTGTGGAACCACTTCTGCTGACTGAAAAAGCAGCTGGGTTGTTTCTCTGTTCCTCATCCCAAAATCTCCATGCTTTTTCATGTTTCTGTTCATATATATTTATATTGGTTCATCGTTTCTTTCATTTGAAGTGGGCACTTGCTGTAAAGTGTCCTTGGAAGTTAAATAATATGGAGGCTGAAGTGATGCCCACAGATTATTTTAAGGATGAATCACGGTAAGGTGAGGTAACAAGAAATATAGACCAAACCTTATCGGGTATCTATAGATTGTTTGTTTGGGTGGATTTTAAGAAACCTTAATGGGGGGCCCTGACCTGGATAGCCCAGGCAAGCCCGATCTTTTCAGATCTTGGAATCTAAGTGGGGCCGACCCTGGCAAGTACTTGGAAGGGCGACCTCCAAGGA
>NW_015162478.1:409841-414854 GCF_001447785.1 Gekko japonicus
AGACAGACAGACAGACAGACAGACAGACAGAAAGAAAGAAAGAAAGAAAGAAAGAAAGAAAGAAAGAAAGAAACCTCAATGGGGTGGAAACAGTTTTATGGCAAAACATCTAGAAGTCATATTGGTATTGTTTATTGGACATGCCAGGTATTGTTTATTGGACATGCCAGATACAGATTTATTGGACATGTCACACATGGGTGAATAATTGGGCTGCCATTGCCAACAACCTAGAAAAAGTGTCATGCTCCTTTAAGAGAGGCTTAATAGGATGTTATTTATCAGGTGATATTATGGACCTCTATGCAATGAGCATCTGCCCATTTCTACACATTTAAGGCCTCTGTTTAAAGGACAGCTCTTCTTCAGGGTGTTGGCAATTCTACTATCCTCTTCTGCATAAAGCCTACATATATCTGATAAGTCCAATGGATGATACCAATATGACTTCTATGTCTTTTGCCATTGTTGTACAGTTGTTAGAATGCTGGAACTCTGAACAGGGGGGCCCAGATTCGAATTCCCACTCAACTCTGAATTCACTGGGTGATTTTTAGCTTGTCACTTGCTCACCTAAACCTGTGTAGACTGAGTGTGAAGATAAAACTGAAGAAGGGAGAACTCTGAGCAGTTCTGAGTGATGGCCGGATAAAAGTGCACCAGAGAGAGGAGAGCCTGTTCAAGAATATTTCCAGCCCTTTCCTCAAGTTGTCATCTGTCATTTGTTAAGTAAAGTATAATTCTCAAGCTCTTTTATTTGTGGAGATATAAGGACAACTGGATGAATCACAAGCGGGAATTAAGATTGCTGGGGAAAAGATCAACAACCTCAGATATGCAGACGATACCACTCTAATGGCAGAAAGTGAAGAGGACCTAAAGAGCCTCTTGCTCAGGATAAAAGAGGAGAGCGCAAAAGTGGGCTTGAAGCTCAACATAAAAAAAACCTAAGATCATGGCATCCGGACCCATCACTCCTTGGCAAATAGAAGGGGAAGTCATGGAAGTAGTGACAGACTTCACGTTCCTGGGATCCCAGATCACCGCAGACTGTGACAGCAGCCATGAAATTAAAAGACGCCTGCTCCTTGGGAGGAAAGCGATGGTGAACCTAAACAGCATGATAAAAAGTAGAGACATCACCATGGCAACAAAAGTCCACATGGTCAAAGCAATGGTATTCCCAGTAGTCATGTATGGCTGCGAGAGTTGGACTATAAGGAAGGCCGAGCGCCGAAGAATAGACTCTTTTGAACTATGGTGCTGGAGGAGACTCTTGAGAGTCCCTTGGACTGCAAGAAGAACCAATCAGTCAATTCTAAAAAGAAATCAAACCTGACTGTTCCCTGGAAGGCCAGATAATGAAACTGAAGCTCAAATACTTTGGCCACCAAATGAGAAGGGAGCACTCACTGGAGAAGACCCTGATGCTGGGAAAGATTGAAGGTCAAAGAAGACGGGGATGGCAAAGGATGAGATGGTTAGACAGTGTCATAGATGCAACGAACATGAAATTGAGCCAACTTCAGAGGATGGCGGAAGACAGGAGGGCCTGGCGGGATCTGGTCCATGGGGCCGCGAAGAGTCGGACTCGACTGTGTGACTGAACAACAACAACAACAAAGGAAAACTGGCACAAAAGCACTCTCAGAAAACCTAGAAATAGGGAACAGAAAGTTAACTGAGCACTGAAGGGAGGAAAATCAATGCAGAACAAAAAAGAAAACCCAATGGACATGCACAGTGAAAGCAAGGAAAAACACCTATGCATGATAGGCCTCAGTTGTTAAAAAACCAAAAAGCAGTAAGCATTTATTTTTTTAATGTTGTACAATTAAGTCTTATTCATACATTCAGTAATTTCCAAATTACCTGAGTACCTATTTTGAGGTTCTGACCTGGTTTTAAACCTTGAAGAAAACAGGGGGAAAGACACTCCAAATACCAGAAAAATTATCAAAGTACAAAGGGGAACAATGCACAAAGTGGGGAGATTTAAATCCTACACTAAGGAACATATGAAGCTGCCTTCTACCTGGTTACCCTATTGCGGTAGACTAGCCCAATACTATCCCTTCTGTTTGGCATCATCTCCAGGTCTCAAGCGGAAGCCTTTCCCACCATCACTTAATACTTGGAGACACAACCCAAAACCTTCTGCATGCAAAGCAGGGGCTCCATCAATGAGCTATGGGTTCCTTACATTATAAAGCTACGCATTTCCCTTTATAATGTCACAACAAAATGGCTAGGAACTAATTGCTGTTTAGGCTTCTATAGTAAGGAAGAATTTGATTCCTCAAGAGCAAAGACAGCACTATAGCTAGAGGCCAGCTCTGGTTTTCTGATGACTCACAGGTAGTAGAGAAGCATACTAGCCATGCCAACTAGTCGACTCAGCCAGGCTTTCTACTTAGCGTGGGACTTATCCAGAAGACCTTCTGCCACTTCCTGGGCTTCCTCCAGCCAAGGCTTGACTGAGCCCCGATCCTTCAAAGCACAATGTGGAGTAAACAAGATGTGTTTAAGACCCTAAAGAACATTTTTGATTGAACTCAGGGAGGGCACTTCCAAATCAGCAGTGTTGCACTAGAAATGTGTCACATGACCTCACCTGTGAGTGACATTACGACCATTATGGGGGGCAGTGGGGCGGCTGGAGAAATGGCAGACGCGCTAGCGGAGACTGCTCCAAAAAACCTTTTCTCCCCCCGCCGTAAAACTAAACTAATATCGACTCATAAAGCATACACGGCATGGGAAAATCAGGTGGAACGAAGCAGTGACCTGTAGAAGCATCGGCGGCGCAGTTAAAACAATTTTTTCAATTCGAAAAAGCAAGTGGAGCATCAAAAGGCCCGCACCTTACGAAAGAAAACATGGCGTCTGGAACTTCATACCACGCACCCACACAGACTCCTCTAACTAAGCAAGACCTCACAGACACGCTAAGACTCTTTAAAAACGAAATGCCTGAAAATATTAATGCATTGATTAAACCTATATCAAAGCAGATGGAGGCCATGCAGATTTCTATGCAGAAAATCACACAATCAGCCGATACAGCTATGGAAGTCTCAATTGCTAACCAAGACGACATTCGAAATCTTCAAGATAATGAAACCTGGGAGAAGGAAAGAATATTGCTTCTAGAACACAGAACAAGAGAAAAAAATTTAAAACTTCAGGGCTTCCCAGAACAGGCGGAAAATTTGGAAGAACTCACAACATTCCTGGTGACATGGATGGCTACAGTTATAAATTTTGAAGACGGGATTGCGCCTATGCTTACAAGAGCTTACCGTTTGGGCCCCAACGCAGCGGATAAATGCAGAGGACCTCATGACATACTTGTGGAATTCTTAGACCTTTGCATGAGGAATCGTGTGTTGCAAGAAATTAAAGGAGCAGAAAGTTTTAAATTCAAAAACGATGACATCTCTATTTTTCCGGATGTGCCACCTGAAGCCTTACAAATTTGACGGGTCCTCAAACCAATTACAACGCGCCTCATGGAAGAAGGGATAAACTACCAATGGTCACAAACAGGATATCTACAGGTCCGATTTCAAGGCACTACTCATCAAGCTGATGATCTTGATTCAGGAGCAGCTATGTTGAAAGCGTTTGGCTTAAGAGCAGCTCAGGATATGGACACTGATCCCACTTTCCAGCACAAGTGACCAGATCAATCCACTCCACATCGTTGGAACAAGATTCCAACAAGAAGAAGAATGAACTTCTGAATGTATTACCAAGTTTATGACTTTTCTTTTTTAAGTGAAGCCTTTCATTTAATGCATATGAGTGCTGTGCTCTAAGGTAAACATATGATCTTTAACACCATACTAATGTTTTATGTTTTTATACTGGGGGGGGGGGATCTCTGACATTTTCATGGTTCCCAGTAGATTGTTAGGAATGGTTATTTGGTTTTGGTTGTTGTTGGCAGTGATCAAGAAGGGTGAGCTCATTGAGCTTAGTGAGGAAGGTTTCCTCACACACTGGGATTGTTGCAGGGGGGAGGGGGAGGGACAGATAATATCATAGACTTTAGTATAAAGGATGTTAGTCAGATGGTGTTAAGGTTTCTTTGCCTGTTTACCTTCTTTGAAACAAAGGTGCATGAATCTTTGGGTTTCAATTGGTTCAGTGATATGAACGGGTTAGGTGTAACTATGTTGACATATGTATATAACAAAAAGTTTTGGAGTTACCAAGTTGGATACCTATTTCAGTTATATCTTGTGTGGGAGTCTTCTAATCTTATATTTCAACAAGGGAAAGCTAAAAATCACTCTTTCATTAGGACCATTATGTCTAAACAAATTGTTTATGGAATGAGATCACAAAACCCTCAAGATTACGTGGCCATTTATACTGATAGAAGTCCAAGATGGGTAGCCATGTTTGTCTGTAGCAGTAAAAAAGAGCAAGAGTCCAGTAGCACCTTCAAGACTAACAAAATTTGTAGCAGGGTGTGAGCTTTCGTGAGTAAGCAGTGACTCATGAACGCTCATACCCTGCCATAAATTTTGTTAGTCTTTAAGGTATTACTGAACTCTTTGCTCTTTTCTACTGGTGTAAGTCCAGTTATATGTCAATGAGTCGACATATATACAAGCAGCCAGGCCTCTGTTCCTGCCGGAGCGCACCAGAGCACCGCTCCACCAGTCAGGAGCCCAGGGGGCGGGCACATAAGCCCCGCACCTGCTCCCACGAGCCATCAGTTGGGCAACAGGGGGGTGAAATGTTCCCCCACCTCCCTGAGCCCCGGGGTGGTGGCCTTGGACTCCTAGGGGCAAATGCCACCTCTCGCGCAAGAGGTCATTCTGGCTCCCCCAGCTCTCCTTAGGGGCTCGTTAAAAAGTTATGGCTGCCGCTGCTGCTGTTCTCGGCGGCAGCTGCAACGCCTGTGGGGGGGGCGAAACATTCTCCTGCCTCCCTGAGCCCCAGGGTGGTGGCCTTGGACTCCTGGGGGCAAATTCCACCTCTCACGGGCGATGTCCAAGT
>NW_015162478.1:416404-454182 GCF_001447785.1 Gekko japonicus
GGTGCTTCTGCCTTTCAGAGGGGCTGGCGCACACTTCCGGTGATGTCAGGGGGTGTGGCATATGCTAATAAGTTATGCTAATGAGCTCCTGCAGCTCTTTTTCTATGACATGACCCCTGCAAGTAGCCATGGAGCCACCTCTTTAGAGCTAAGTCTTATTTAGGTCTTTCCGGCCTATTATATTGATATTTCCTGGTACCATGTTTTATTTACCAAAGGATTTGTGATATTACTTTTGCAGGGAACCAGTTTAGCTTTTGCATTTGGTAAATATTGTCCCAGCCATTAAACTGCTGTTAGTCTTGCAAAGGACTGAACTGCAGTTGCTTGACCTGAGTTGGCCTAGTTGTATTTCAGCAGAGAACATAAACTACTGGGATAAACTCAGTCAATAGCCTGAAGCAAGACAATGTTTTTTTCATCCCCCGTCCCTTTGGCCATATTTATTTTATGTTTATGTTTACCCCACCTTTCTCCTACAAGTGTCAACTGCAGGTTGGGAAATACCTGGAGATTTTGGGGTTAAACTTATGGAGGGAAGGGTTTGGGGAGGGAAGGGAGCTCAGTAAGGTATGATGCCATACAGTCCAGCTTCTAAAGCAGCCATTTTCTTAAGGAGAATTGATGTCTGGAGATCAGTTGTTAATAGGGTTGCCAACCTCCAGGTGGGGACTGGAGATCTCCAAACTATATAAATTGCTTATTCATTTATTATTTATTTCAAACATTTATTCCACTTCTCTTGGAGAAAATACTTTGGAAGACCCTACCAAGGTCCCTCTCCTCCTAAACCCCTCTCTCCCAGACTCTACCCTCAAATCTCCAGTTATTTCCAAACTCAGATCTGGCAACCCTAGTTGTTATTCTGGGAGATCTCCAGGCCTTACCCGGAGGCTGGTAAGCCTATGTGGGGACCAAAAATTGCTTACATCATTCCCGTCCTCTGTTTTATCCTCACAACAACCCTGTGAGGTAGGTTAGGTAGAAAGTGTGTGACTGGCCCAAGGCCACCCAGTGAGCTTCCATGGCAGAGTGGGGGGGGGATTCAAACCCAGACTCCTCAGATTCTAGTCTGACACTGTAACCAACCACTATACCACACTGGCTTGCTGGACTTTATAGCCGCTTTGCATGAGAAACAGCTCGGTTTAAACAAGACACAGTGGGAATGCAAAATCCCAAGGGCCAGCACTGTTTCCTCAGAGAGCCTCACACTGAAATCCAGCCTCATGTGCAATATGGGAGATAATAACACTAGCTTGCCCTACAGGGCTGTTGTAAGGATCATTGTGCTGTGTGATATGCAGGGGTCATTTCCTGCAGGAGCGCACAGGAGCGGAGCTCCGGCAGTAATGAGCCCAGGGGGTGGGCACATGCAACAAGCCCCACCCCCTGCTCCCAGCAGCCCTCAGTCAGAGCAAGAAGCAGCCAGGTAAGTTGCAGAGATCCCCCCGGCCCAAAACAGTCCAGAGGCACCTTTAAGACCAAGTTTTATTTAGGTACAAGCTCTCCCTCCTCTGCGAGGACAGATCTGCATGTCCCCCGCCTGCCCCCCCAATAGCTAACAATCCGAAACAGTCCAGTGGAGTCTGAGCGGTGGATGTTGCCTTCTGACACACTTCCGGTGATGTCAGGGTGTGTGACATATGCAAATAAGTTATGCGAATGAGTTATGCTAATGAGCTCCTGCACCTCTTTTTCTACGAAATGACCCCTGGTTATATGTATTGAGTTGCCAGTTTCAAGGTAGAGCTTGGAGTCCCCTTGGAATTACAACCGCTCTCCAGACTACAGAGAGATCCATTCACATGGAGGAAATGGCAGCATCTGAAGGGGGGCCATACAGTTTAAGAGAAACAGATGCCCTGGAGTGACATCACATCCCCACTGAGATCTGTCCCCCCCTCCCTAAACTCTGTCTCCCCCAAATATCACCCCAAGAGCTCCAGGAACTTCCTAAGCTGGAGTTGGTAATATGATCTTTAAATTCTTAGTATTATGATTTCTAACATTCTCACATAACCAGGAATACAAAGGCAGTTACTACAGTGTATTTTGAATGGCTGATTACATATTGTCTAGGACAATTATGTTCGTTGAGAGTATCATTTAACCATCTCGTAAATTCACAAAGGGCAGATTGTTCAAGAGTAAATGAAGGCAACGTGCAGCAGTAGAGATGCAGAACAGCCTTTAGCAATGTGCAGTATTATAATTACTGTTATTATTACTATTATTTGAAGCCATTCTGCAGCTTATGGAGCTTTCTTCCGACTTGGGCACTGAGGACATCTGATGTAGGCTTACCAAGGTCTCCTCTGCTCCATTTTATCCTTAAAACAACAACCCTGTGAGGTAGGCTAGACTGAGAGGGAGTGACTGGCCCAAGGTCTCCCAATAAGCTTCTGCAGCATAGTGGGGATTCAGACACGGGTCTAATACAACACCAGGTTTAGGAAACACAGGGCAGAGGACATGCATACACACCTTGGAGTGCCTTCAGTTCTCCCGTTATAAAATGGAGGCCTCATCTGGCAATTGGCTCCAAACTGGAAAGCTGGCCTGACACAATCTGAATGGCTGCCAACCTTGGGTGGGAGCTTGCGCATGTGCACATGCATGTGTGTGAGCATGAAAGCTGTTTGAGAGACAGAGAGGGGCGGAGCACTGAGAGAGTTTTTAAAGACTACTTCGCTGGAGTGAGCTGAAATGCCCGTACCTCACCCGGGGGAACTGCGATCCCCCGTGATCCCCCCAAAATGACCTCTGTGAAAGCTGTTTGAGAGACAGAGAGGGGCGGAGCACTGAGAGAGTTTTTAAAGACTACTTAGCTGGAGTGAGCTGAAATGTGGTGGGGGACACAGTGCAGTGCTGGCTGGGCTCCAAAAAACACTCTCTGCAGAAACTGCTGCCTGCTGAAGGGGGGCTTGTATCCCTTGTCCTCTTTGTTTGCCAGTTGTTTTGGATCTGTTGATTGCCAGAAAGATGATAATAGTTAAGAACCGATGGCGCTCTAAGACACTGACAATTAAAGAAAGGCGGTAACCCATATGACAGATTGCAAAATGAAAATTAAGCGCCATGAGCAAGTAGGGAGAAGGCGATATTCTGAGGGTAGGAATTGTTATCTTAAAAAATAACCAGGGAAAACCTTCCTTGGTTTTGTCACAGAATTTGCCTCAGTAGAACCAACCCTCTCTCAGACCCTCACCGAACAATGCCCTAATAGGGACAGAGAAGCAAAAAGTAAACCCTGCACGGCCTGAGTAACCTGCCTTCGTGACATCTTCCGAGATGTGTCTCCATGGCGATTGTGGTGCGACAAAGCGGGCTTGCCACCCTACTGGTTCCATAATGCTCCCCGAGTTCACTTGCCATTCAAATCCCTTCAGAAATGAAAGCCTTGCTTTAAAAAATCTGATACCAGCACAGAGATAATGAGGCATTTCATTGGACTTGAGGCTGCGGATCTTGTTAACCTCTGACCCCTTCAAAACACACCAACAGCCATACAGAAATGCAGAGGGAGGTATCATGATGCTTTATTAGTTCTCTTTGTCAGAGGACAGCTTGATGTTTTGAGCAAAAAAAAATTGGTAAAGTGTTGGTCAGTGCAAAATTGATCAACATGGCAAGCCTCTTTTGGATGGCAGCTGGCCCCCTTTTGGAAATGTTTAATTTCTGCAAGCATATCAAATGTTTCATAGAGAATCTGCATAAGAAAAAATATATATCTTGATCTGTTAACACAGATTGCCATAAAGACAAACCCCCAGTGGTCCTTGCTTCTTAGGGAAGTCAGATGTAGGGTTGCCAACCCCCATGTGATGGCTAAAGCAACTTGGTGGAAGGGTGGGATAAAACCGTACCTAAATAATAATTTATTTATTTTTAAGTAGAAAAGTTTCCAATCTTGGCAAGTTTTTGGATTTAAAGTAACAGTCCCCAATCTTGTTAAGCCTATGAACAGCTTTGGAATGTTGAGAACAGGTAGAGGGCGCTGTAACAAAATGGCTGCCACCAGGGCTAAAACCGACCATGGAATTTTGGGAGGTTCCAAGCCGAGCATTGTCTTCTGACAGAGGCAGCTGTTTTCAAATGGGTGCTTCCTGCAGGTGCCAAAGTGATGCTTCCTGGCTCTTCAGAAGTACTTTTGCTCCAATGAAGGGGAGAAAAGCCTGGAATTGGCTTTTTTCCTGTGAAGAAGAGATACTTGGGGGGGTGGAGGGGAGAGAAATGTCTGCCAGGAAAGCATAGCAGCAGAAGCCATGGAGCCCATGGGTGCTGTGTTGGGAATTGGTGGTTTAGAGTTATAAGCGTTTGCTTTGATAGATACTCATCAGTTATTGGGAAAGAAGAGGAGAATTGCAGTGGGGATGGGGTGAAAAGAAGAGTCTTCAGGGGAAATGGAAAAGGACTTTGCTTCTGCTGGTGATAGCATTGCTGTTTTTATGTCCTATTTAAGATTATCTTTAGAATCAATGGGCCCTATAACTGTTCCTTGTTTTCTTCATATTGTTTCAAACGCTGGTTCTTTTGCACAGCTGAAAGGTTCAAAGATCTGTGCTGTTTTTCCCCTTGACAATTTCCACCCATTCCGTCTTCTCATTTCATGTTGTTTCTGTGGTGTGTTTATTGTGTATACACTACAGTGGAAAAGTCTGCTTCCCTTATATTTGTGTTTGGTCTCATCGCAGGGAGACACTGCTTACTTATGTTTGTTAGGCGGGGTTCCCAACCTCCAGGTGGGTCCTGAAGGTCTCCTGGAATCAAAACTGATCTCCAGAATACCCGGAGGCGACAGCCCTAGGAGGCGGTCGTAATTGCTCCTTTCCCCCTTTCCATCCAATCTGATGGGTCATTAAACTTCATTTTATATGTGTATCATGAAGCATTTGAAAAACAAATGAGCACACTTTCCAACCAAGAAAAAATGTACTCATTAAAGCCTCCGGTCTCCGTTTCTCCCACTCCTCTGGAGGAACTGATTAGGAACGGATTAGGAATACATTCAGCTAGTCTGGGGCACCAAGTGTGAAAAGGAACCCTGGAGAATTGAGGGCTGTTTTTTGTTTTTTTTTCAAATAACAAAGCCAAAAAGAGAATCTGGTAGAGGAAGAACAGCTGAGCTATCCATGAATACTAGTGGGAGGAGAAGCTGCCTGAAGGGCTGGGAAAGAAAAATATATCATTTTTACTTTTACCGCTTCTGAAACTTCCGTACCCATGTCCAAACAGGAATATTGAACAAGTCTAGCTAGGGTACCCAACTTCCAAGTGGGGTCTGGAGTTCTCCTAGAATTACAACTGATCTCCAGACTACGGAGATAAGTTCCCTTGGAGGAAATGTATGTTGTTATCAGTATGGTGGTTAGGGGAATCATTGCCTCAGGCGGGCAGTGTATTTATTGTGGGGCAAGGACTGTGTCTTCCTCCTCCTCAGAAGTTTTTCCCTGCCCTTCCCCCACACTTCTATAGAAAGGAATAGAGACTGTCCCTTCATATTTGTGGGTTGAAGGACAAGGGACTGCAGTCAGGAAAACTGAAGGGGTAATGCAAGGAACAAGAGACAATTGCCCTCATGTCCTGTTGCCTCAAAGCCCTGTTGTCAGTTGTCAGTTGTACTCCCCCACTGAAGGAAAGTTAGCATGTTGCCTCTGGAAGCTGGATAATGCATTGTGCTCCCCTCACAATCCCCCCACTCTCCCAGAGCACCCACTGAAGGTATATAGGGCAGGCTATTTCTGCCCCATCTCCTCCTTGCGGCCAATACATTACCAGTTGACAGTGGGTAGACGGAGGAACCTGCCAACCATCTACCCACACATAGGGTTACCAGCCTCAAGAAGGGCCTGGAGATGTCCTGAAATTACAACTGGCCGGCTACAGAGATTAGTTCTCTTGAAGGATATGGCACGTTTGGAGGGTAGGCTGTATGGTACCACATCCCACGGAGGTCTCTTTCCTCACAAACTCTGCCCTCCCCGAGCACCACTCCCCAGCTTGTTGCATTTACATAAAATTTGACAAAAAATCTCCTTGTGGATAGGCACTTGGAGGTAACATATCCAGTGGCCAGATATGGCTAGCTTTAAAAATTAGAAAATCTATAATGATGCACCAAGTTAAATGTCAGCCATCTTACTGTTAACTGCCTGTCTCTTAAGATTTTTAAATGCATTTTATTGCTGTTTTAAGCTTCTTTTACCTTTGTTTACAGGGGTTCTTTCTATCTATTAATTTTTATGTGTTTTAAATGCTGGCTTTGTCCGTAAATAAAACTTTAAAACCCCATAAAATTAGGGTTGCCAGGTACCCCCTGGCCTTGGGCGGGGGATGAGGGGGTAGGGTTGCCAGATCCAGGTTAGGAAGCTCCTGGAGATTTGGATTGGAGCTGGGGGGGGGACATGGACTTCAGTGGGGTACAATGACATGAAGTCCACCCTCCAAAGCATCCATTTTCTCCAAGGAAACTGATCTCTATAGTCTGGAGATGAGCTGTAATTCCAGGGGATCACCAGGACCCACCTGGGGGCTGGGATCTGTACATAAAATACATATGTTGCCCTGTTCACACAAAACAGCGAGGCCTCTCAGTATGCGAGATAGGAACTCCCAAGACACAATGACTGTATAGGCTTTTGTTGTACCAAATTCAAAATGGCTCTTCCTTCACATGAACGTGCACGCATGCACCCACACAGAGGTAGACAACTGCTACTCCCTTCAGCTGGAAGAGGTTCATTTCTGCAGATACTAATGGGTTCTTGAACAGAGTCATTTCCTAACCTTAACTGGTACACATGGAGGAAGCATTCATAGCTGCTTAGGAACACAGGCGTCTTTTATCATAGGTCCTTGCTCTCACCTGGCAGGCCAGGCTCATTGGATGCACCAATTCACTGTAAACAGATACCAAGCGAGCCCCACAGTGTTGTGATTCTGCAGTAATGCAGGAAAAGTACAGGATACTGTGCTGAACACAAATAAAGGTCTGTGCAACATTTGATCTGTCTTCCTTTCACATTGTCTGCAAATAGAAGATGGATGTACACTGTGATTTCAGTGTGCACGTACTTTTACTGTGCCCAAACCACATGTGACACAATACTGCAAGACCCACTGTGTGGGCAGGTCTGTTTCTGCATGAGGGGTCTGGTTTCTGTACACAGCTGTCTAATAGGCGGCATGGCAGCAATCCAGTGCTTATTTTTAAGAGGGATTTGCAAGTACTGAGACTGCCAAGAGCCACGCCAAGGTCCCAAACAAAGATTCCCTTTGGGCCCTCTTGACCCCAACCAAATCCAATCCAAAGTTTCCTGAAATGGTGGAACAATGGAGAAAACTGGGCTGCTCTGATTTTGCACATAACTAGTCAGTGTGGCTTAGCCACATTGGAAGACTGTAGAAAATATATCAAGGGCTTGGATCTGGACTAAATTTTCCACCAGTGGGTTGGAACTTTCCTGCCTCCTGCATCCCTGTGCCGTTCTCACATCTCACTGCTGTCTGTTAACTGATGTCCACAAAATGCTGCTCCCAGGGAATAGGGGTCCCTGAGGAACTGTGACATTCCTTCTAATTTGTAGGTCAAGATTAGGGTACTGACTCAGGTTCCTGTATGCAACTGTATAACAGATTAGGTTCATATAGCAGAAATGGGTGTGCTCCACACAGCAGCTGTTTATTACCAGGAAGTAACAAATATGTGAACAAGTTTCAGAACAAGAGAACTCATGTGTTCTCTACATCTTCCTGGAGATTTGGGGGGTGGAGCCTAGGAAGGGCAGGATTGGGGGACGGGAGGAACTATTGGGGTTAACTGGTGTGGTTAGTCCAGTTCCCACTAGTTAGCAGAGTGCTTAAATAAAGCTACAAATGCAGCAGCATTGCTTTACCAGGTTACTCAGTTTACAAAGCAACACAGAGCCAGATTGCAAGTTTAACAGAGAAGTACACTTTGGATAGGAAAGAGTAGGGACAGGCTAGAGTACTAACTTACTAGCTAAAGGATGGAAGCAGATGGTGAGAGGGCCATCTGCCTTATGGCTCAAAGAGAGGACAGCATCTCATCCCTCTTGATGCGTGCAGGGAGAGAGTTTGTCTTCATCTGAGAGAGTGATAGAAAGGAAATTGTCCCTGAGAACACAATCTACATATCAAAGGGGACAGTGGCAGAAGAGTAAACACAGGAAGAAAGGTCAGTTTGCCTATCTAGCTATCTAGAGTCTCTTGCCACGAAGTCTGGAGGCTGTGGCAAGGACATCACACCTGGAACTTCCAACAGGGTCTTCAGCAGGGTACAATACCATAGAGTCCACCTTCCAAAGCAGCCATTTTCTGCAGGGGAACTGATCTCTGTCATCTGGAAGGCAGTAGTGATCTCTGGGCTGCACCTGGAGGTTGGCAACCAGACCCCATTCAAATAAATGGGTTCATTCAGGAATCCCAGGGACCCCTATCTCTGCATAATGGTCAAAGGGACTTAACTGAGACTCAACTGTTCTTCACATTCCATCCCCTCTGGAGCATTCTTAGACCTCATTGGGCTGGTTTTTCTTTTGGGGGGGGGTAGTGTTTCTCCCTTCTTTTTTCTTTCCTTAATTAAAAAAATCATTTCCCACCTGCACATCTGGGGTGCCCCCCTTATCTTTGGGTGGCCTCATATGCTTTCCTTATCTATGAGGGGACAGCCAGATATAGTGATGGTTAGAAGAACTTGAAACCTACAGGTTGGATCCAGACTGAATTGTCCACCAGCAGAAAACACTCCCATCAGAACAGGACCTTCTCGAATTCTCCCCCTTCTGCAGCAACCCACTGATTTCCCAAAACCATTCTTCTGGGAGACAGGAGATCTTCAGGGATAGTATGAGAAGCAAATGAGGGCTCTACAGCTGGAGGGAAAGGAATTTATGGAAACTGCATCCCCTCTTTCATTTCGGGGGAAATTTAGCCTGGATCTAAAATGCAGCCAGTGCTGTTCTGATGTTTTATTTGGTCCTAATAAAATGCATGCCCTGACCTGGATAAACCAGGCTAGACTGATATCATCAGATCGTAGAAGCAAAGCAAGGTTGGCCCTCAGCAGTATTTGGAAAGGAGACCACCAAGGAATTCCAGGGTCGTGACTTGGAGGCAGCCAATGGCAAAGCACCTCTGAATGGCCTTGAAAACCTCCACAAGTCAGCTGTAACTTGATGGCAAAATAAATAAATAAAAGGTATTGTGCTAGCGTCACTTTCGGATTTTGATTATGTATCAGCATAAGAACATAAGAACATAAGAGACGCCAATGTTGGATCAGGCCAAAGGCCCATCCAGTCCAACACTCTGTATCACACAGTGGCCAGAAATACCAGGTGCCATCAGGAGGGCCACCAGTGGGGCCAGGACATTAGAAGCCCTCCCACTGTTGACCCCCCACAAGCACCAAGAAGACAGAGCATCACTTGCCCCAGAGCCCCTATCTATACCTTGTGGCTAATAGCCACTGATGGACCTCTGCTCCATATGCTTATCTAATTCCCTTTTGAAGCCGTCCATGCTTGTAGCCGCCACCACTTCCTCTGGCAGTGAATTCCAAGTGTTAATCACTCTTTGGGTGAAGAAGTAGCTACCCACCATCTCTATAATCCCTTTGTAACCCTAGATAGTTTGTTTTAAAGTGAAAATTACTTTTTTACCTGGTTGCTCTCACGATGGTTTTAACGAAAACAGCTCCAGGCGTGTAGATGAACCCATTATCAGCACCTTCCAATTGCTACAACATGTTTCCTAGGCCATAACATGTGACAAAGACCTGCAAATTGCCCTTCGCACAGCTTTGGAGTTAAATGTGCTTTTCAGGGTAAGCATCAGTACAGAGCTGTGGCGGGAGAAATTATCCAATGGAAAAGTACGGTGGTTGGCTCTGAACTTGTGCTTGGAAAAGCATCTTGCTCCCACAGGAGCATCCAGGCAGCAAGTTCAGCCCACTGACAGACAGTCACTTCCTCTGAACACCAGTCTTAGGGGTGCCAGCCTCCAGGTGAAGCCTGAAGATCTCCTGGAATTTCAACTGTTCCCCAGACTGTAGAGATCAATTCCTCTGGAGAAAATGGCTGTTGTGGGGTGGGGGGTGGACTAATCGACATGATACCCCACTGAGGTCCCTTCACTCCCAAATCTCCAAGAATTTCCCAACCTGGAGCTGACAACCCTAAGAATAGTGGATAAGCAGATTAATAAGAAGAGCCTTGCTGGACCAAACAAAAAGATCCATCTCATCCAGCCTCCTGCCCCAGACGTACACACAGTGGCCAGCCAGTCACCCTCACAAAAATGAACATGGCGGAGCCCTGACCTGGATAGGCCAGGCAAGCCCAATCTAGTCATATCTCGGAAGCTAAGCAGGGTTGACTCTGGCAAGTATTTGGATGGGAGATCTCCTGGAAATACCAGAGGTGGGATGTGGGGGCAGGCTTTATTCAGCCACCTCTCTGAATATCCTCCAGGCCCCCAGTAGGAGTCAGTCACTAGAGCTTGCCATGACTTCCAGGTACACACATGCACACACATATTAAAAATACCCCAAAAGGGTGTAATAATAGTAATAATAATAACAACAACAACAACAAACACAGTGTCATGGATTAACTGCTCTTTCCTCTCCAACAACTGTAATTCAGATACACTGCTCCTGAACACAGAGGTTCCATTTAATCATTGTAGCTAATATGATGACTATTGATAGGTTATCCTTCATGAATTTGCCCAGTCTTTTGTTAAAGCTAAGTAACCAGCCATCGCTTTATCTTGCACCCAGTATTCCACAGATGAATCATATGTTCTCTGAAGAAAGAATTTCTTTTTTCTATCCTAATTAAGGAGGAACATCTACTGAGTCAGAAGCGAACTCAGTTACATTAACTCAATGGGAAATGGGACCATTCTAGCTGGTTGTGTCACTTTCACAATCTATTCCTTGCAGGTCTCTTAAGCTATGGAAAAAAGCAGGGCAGATTGGTTAAGATCTGTGCTGGATCTAGGATTTGGGTGGGCAGGCCTTCTAAGGAAGGGCTGAGGCTCTGTGGTAGAGTACTGGCTTCGTATCTGCCTCCAGCCTTAACCTTTAAGTCATGTGATGCTAATCTCATGTTTTTTTACACCTACTTCTCCTCATACATTAAAACTCCTGGCCTGGAAGATTAATCAGCGGTCCTCTTTGAATAAAATAGCCATGCTGAGAAACAACAGAGGGATCCTGCAAACAAACACAAAAAAATTATGGATTCTTTTGTGACCTTTTATAAGACACTCTACAAAACAGGGAACCCAGACTCCATCTGAATTGGTAAATATCTTATATCTACAACATTTGGAAATATCAAACTAGATGATAACCATAAAGAACTTGTGAAAAGCCCTGTTACCCCTGAAGAGATATCTGAAATAATTAAATCACTCAAAATTAATGAGAGTCCAGGAAAGGATGGGTTTCCATCAGAATATTATAAAAAATTTTCACATATTCTCTCAAGACCTTTAGCGGAAGTTTGTAACCATGTCCTAACTCAAGGCGAACTTCCTAGATCTTGGTCAGAGGCAGCTATATCAGTTATACCAAAGCAAGGTAAAGATTTAACAAATCCAAGCTCCTTTAGACCTATTTCTTTACTTAATCAAGACATGAAAATATTCACATCTTTACTGGTAAGACGAATGAACTCATTTATTACGTCTTATGTTCACCCAGATCAATCCGGGTTCATGCCCTCCAGAAATCTGGCAGATAATATAAGAAAAACTCTGCATGTATATCTCACTGTAATCAAAATAACATAGAGGCTGTCATATTACCACTGGATATAGAAAAAGCCTTCGACAGACTGGAACCTCTGTTTCTGAAGGAAACCTTACTGGCAGTTGGCTTTGGAGAAAACTTTTGTAGGGCAATAGGAGCACATCTACGAGTTAATGGATATACGTCTACAGAATTCTGTATAACAAGAGGAATATGGCAGGGTTGCCCTCTATCCCCTCTTCTATTTCCCTTGGCCATGGAGCCACTCACTTCTGATATCAGAAACAATAAAACTATATCCGGGGTTATGATCAATAATTTAGAATGTAAAGCCTGCCTCTTTGCAGATGACATGTCTCTGTATTTAACAGATCTGGAGATATCCCTATTTGAAGTCTTAAAAGTCTTAAAGGAGTTCAAAGAAGTCTCAGGTCTACAGGTGAATTCAAACAAAACTGAACTATACCCAATTAACATTACAGCAAACTTTAAAGAAATCATAGAAAAACACTTTAGATATGAGTGGATATCAAGCTCCTGGAGACAACTGGGAGTCTCCCACTAAACTTCCTAACTGTAAGAGTAGTTGAGCAGTGGAACAGTCTGCCTCAGGAGGTGGTGGATGCTCCTTCGCTGGACGTTTTCAAGCGGAGGCTGGACGACCATCTTTCGGGTATGTTGTAGGTATGTAGGGCTATCTTTCAGTATACTCCTGCAGAGTGCAGGGGGTTGGACTAGATGACCTGCAAGGTCCCTTCCAACTCTAACATTCTATGATTCTATGATTCCAAACAAAACTGAACTGTACCCAATTAACATTGCAGCAAACTTTAGAGAAATCATAGAAAAACACTTTAGATATAAGTGGATATCAAGCTCCTGGAGACAACTGAGAGACTGGATCCCACTAAACTTCCTAACTGTAAGAGTGGTTGAGCAGTGGAACAGTCTGCCTCAGGAGGTGGTGGATGCTCCTTCGCTGGACGTTTTCAAGCGGAGGCTGGACGACCATCTTTCGGGTATGTTGTAGGTATGTAGGGCTATCTTTCAGTATACTCCTGCAGAGTGCAGGGGGTTGGACTAGATGACCAGCAAGGTCCCTTCCAACTCTAACATTCTATGATTCTATGAAATCTAAAAGATATCCTGAAAATCATATACAATTTTTCAAGAAATAACATCTGAGCTACATAGATGGGACAAACTCCCACTGACTTGGGCCGATAGACTAAACTTGGTAAAAGCGTTCGCTTTTCCTAAGCTTCTATTCTACTTCAGGACTATCCCAATCATAATTGCAGATACATACTTTAGGCAATGGCAATCTACACTGAACAAATTTGTATGGAGCTTTCATAAATCGAAAATCAACTTCAAAATTCTAAGACGACACACAAAAATGGGAAGGGTGGGTTTACCAGATCGCAAAAGATATTACGAGGCGGCTCAATTATCCCAAGTAGTGATAACACTCTCTCATGGGGCTGACACTGACTGGAAGCCGTTAGAACAAGGTTACTCCTCTCCTTTATCTTTGCAAGAGGTAATGTGGGCTAGAAAACAACATAGACCTGTAAGTATAAACAAAGCAGAATATCTGTTACCCTCTTTAAAAATTTGGGATGCAAAGCATTCGAAATTAGTCTCGAACCGATCTTTACTTTCTCCCTTTGTGGGCCAGCGATGGTTTCCTCCGGCACATACCCAGCTGACTTCACAAAATGGAAAGAAGCAAATCTAACTAGATTAATGGATATCTCACACAAGGGAAATCTTTTAGACAAAAATGAACTAGATCAAAAAGCAGGCTTTAGGCTTCTCTGGTTCCAGTATATGCAATTACAGCATTTATTTAGCTCAACTCAGTTTAAAAACCTTGGGACGAAACCACTGATGCCATTCGAGATCTTATTAAAATCCGAAACCATGTCACTTAAAGGTTTGATTTCTGTATTATACAACATACTGGGGCAGATAAATATCGAAAACCCATTTTCCTACCAGAATAGCTGGGAACAGGATTGTAATAAAATCTTTTCACCTCAACAATGGCAGTTCATTTGGAGGTCTTCAACTTTACAATCTCATTCTATAAATATTAGAATGCAATCCTTCAAGATCCTGACAAGATGTTACTTGTCACCTCAAAAACTACACTATATATATCCTTCTACGAGCCCCTCATGCTGGAAAGGTTGGGGGTCAACAGCTTCCTTCATCCACTGCTGGTGGTCATGCCCTAGTATGAGCCATTTTTGGAACATGATAATTGAGCATATCAAGACAATAACAGGGTTACCTTATTCCAAATAAGCTGGAATTATTGCTATTATCTTTCTGGGAAAATTGTGATTTACTTAATTAAAAAAATACTTATTGACTTTCTGCTGGCAGCAGCTAGAGCCTGTATAGCCATTAAATGGAAAAATAACTTACCTCCTACAACTATGCTTTACTATGACAAGATCTGGCAATTCTATGTAATGGAAAAGATTGCTTATATACTAAATGACAATGCAAAGCAAAAAACTAAATTTCCAGCAATTTGGTATCCATTTTTGGAGTTTATGACAGTTAATGGTAATGTACCAAAAAGTGCCTATCCTATAGACTTGTTACATTTGTAAGGCCAAAGTGACCTTTGTTTTGGGGGTTTTTTTTTGTTATTTACATGTTGTAGCCGGACAAGTATCCCAAACAACTGTAAATTGAAAATGATATGCACCATGATGGAATTGTTTGTATGCATCATTTCTTTGTTTGTTAAATATGTTCAATTAAAAATACAAAAGAAAAAAGATATAAAATGTAATTCCAAAGCCAAGGAAATTTTGTTTCAATTTTCAATGCATGCTCCAAATCAGAATGTTTTTCTTTTGCTTCATATTTTCAAAAAAAGTTGTGTTCATGTTGGTAACTTTAGTACATGCTGAAAAGGGCTGTTGTTTTTATTACAAATTCATGTAGTCCAAGACTAAATCCGAATGTGGTTAAGAGAGACCTGTTCAGTCATTAAACTCTCTAGGTGATTTTGGGCCAGTTATCATCTTTCTTTCTGATCTACCTCACAGAGTTACTATGAAGATAAAATGGAGGCGGGAAGATGCATAGAAACTTCTTTGTGCTCCTTTGTGGATAGGTGGAATGCATCTATAATAAAATAGCAATAAATAATAAATGTGGCATTGACAACAGGGAATGCTCTGGTGAATTCATTCTTGTGGCTTTTGAACTGTCTCAAGTGGATTCTGAGAAGGTTTTGGAGGAATGCAATGCTCAATGACTCTAAGACAGTGCTGGTCTGAAAGTAGAATTACTGTCTTTCCCCATAAACTTTGGTGCGTAGGAAAAGATGCCCTGTTCTCCATAGAAAACCGATTTTTCAGTGTCTTTCCATTGCTCATTTTTAGGGCTTGCCTAAATGGAAACTAGATTTCAAATGCGCTTAACAAAGGTGGATATCCATCAAAGCAACATAGAAAGATAGTTCCGTGAAGAGTGCTGATTTGTTATAACAAAGAATTCTCAGCACTTCCCTGAAACTACAGTCCCCAGGCTCCACTGTAGGATACAAGGGCAGATAAGCTAGTTTCATACTAGTTTTTAAGAAGGATATAGACAAGCTAGAACGTGTCCAGAGGAGGGCAACGAAGATGATGGAGGGGTCTGGAGACCAAGTCCTATGAGGAAAGGTTGAAGGAGCTGGGTATGTTCAGCCTGGAGAGGAGACAACTGAGAGGCCATCGTCAAGTACTTGAAGGGCTGTTACAGAGGATGGTGTAAAGTGGTTTTCTGTTGCCCCAGAAGGTCAGACCAGAACCAATGGGCTGAAATTAAATCAGAATAGTTTCCAGCTAAACATTAGGAAGAACTTCCTGACAGTTAGAGTGGTTCCTCAGTGGAACAGGCTTCCTCGGGAGGTGGTGGGCTCTCCTTCTTTTGAGGTTTTCAAACAGAGACTAGATGGCCATCTGACAGCACTGCTGATTCTGTGAACTTAGGCAGATCATGAGAGGGAGGGCAGGAAGGGTTGCCTCAGGGCTTAGTTCTTGTGGCACTTTCTTACATGCCCAGGGAAATGCTGAGTACCACTTTGGGATCAGGCAGCAATTTTTCTCCAGGCTAGTTTGTCCGGGGATCCTGGAGGGTTTTTGTCATCTTCTGGGCATGGAACAGGGGTCACTGGGGTGTGTGTGGGGTATTTGTGAATTTCCTGTAGGGGTTGGACTAGATGATCCTGGAGGTCCCTTCCAACTCTATGATTCTATGATTATCCTTTCCAGGTTGAGTATGGCTGCCATCTGGGACAGATGAGCACATTCATCATGGATGGTCCAGGTGGTCACCGTGGTGAGATAGACACTGCTTCTGTGCACAGCTTTGCTCGCCATGACACCCCTTCTGCTTCCCAGGTTTAATTCCTAAACCATTTGGAATGTTCTTTTGCTAGGACAAGTGGAATAAAGAGAAGGAAACTGGGAAGCAGTGGTTGTTAATGAGCAGGAAGATGGAGAGGCCGTAGTGATGGGCATTCCTTCAGATCTTGGGTCTCAGGGAGCTAGGAACTTGCTTTTAATTTTAAACTTAAGATCTTCAGGATCCATAATTCATTATTCCCACAGATGCACTGAATACAGAGCTCCAGGCTTTCTTTCTCTCACACGCATACATATAGAGATCTTGACAATATCAATTCTTTCTCTCTGGAGAAAATGGCCACTCTGGAAGGTGGACTCTGTGGCATCATTACCCAGTTAAAGTCCCTCCCCGCAAGCCCTGCCCTCCTTAGGCTCCACCCCCAAATCTCCAGGTATTTCCCAGCCCAGAGCTGGCAACGCTAACTGTGCTCAGTGGTTGTGTACACATTCCGTGAAGGCATCTCTGATCAGTACTCAACATAAATTGTGTCAATGAAACAAAACTTTAAAGTATCTTCCTGCGTTGTAAGGGTTTTCTGAAGTACATTTTTGAAAAGGAAAGACAAGGACAGAGATGGCATGGGAGCAAGGCCTGAACTGTGGAGAGGGACAGGAAGCTAAATAGATGGGGTTGCCAACCTCCAGGTGGTAGCTGGAGATCTCCTGGGATTACAACTGATCTCCAGGCAACAATGATCAGTTCACCTGGAAAAAATGGCCACTTTGGAAGCTGGACTCCATGGCATCACACTCCGTCAATGACCCTCCCCTCCCCAAACCGTGCCCTCCTCCGGCTCCACCCCCAAAATCTCCAGGTATTTCCCAATCCACATGCTCTTCAACCAGGCTGAAAACCAACAAGTGTGTGATGTGGCCCAGTGTCCGCATTTGGGACCTGAATGCTGCAACTAATCCCTCTTTCCCCCAACCCAATGCTTGTCAAGAGCAAAAGCCGGCCTTACCCTTTCCGGATTGAGGATGGCTGCCAACTGGGAGAGGTGAGCACATTTGTCACAGTCACGGATGATCCTGGTGGTAACCGTGGTGAGATAGGCAATCGGCAATCACAACTCTTTATCAAACTGCAGGCCACCAAGTTGTGTCACCCACCCTTGAGCTCTTGGGAAAGGCGGGAGTAGATGTTTGAATAAACAGCTTTTAAAAAGGGTTCTCAGGCAGAGGAGGTTACTCTCAACATCTCCTGCTTGAGATCGAACTTGAGAACAGGAGATCCCAGAGACTGAACTGGGGGAGCTTCTGCATGGAAAGCAGCTGCTTCAGAGGGGCTGCACGAAGCATCGGGCCCAAGGGACAGCATCCTTCTACAAGTAAAGAGCAAAATGAGGGCAAAATTCACAGCAGAAGTTGGATCACCAGGCAGAATAAGGAAACCAATTCACACAGTTGAAACGGTTCAACTTCACGTTCCTGAGAATGGACATGTTGATTAGTAATTTTTCTGCAGCCCAAACACTGGTTGTTGTGAGTCCTTTATTAGGAAGTGGGACAGGCACATGAGGTCTCACAACAAGTAATAAATATAAACAGGAGCTCCCTGCACAGTTTTTTTTTTTTAGTACGTGGGCATAAAACTACCCATAGATCTCACTCAGATTCCTGGTAACTGTTCACTTTTATTATTTGCCTTTTTGCAAAGCAGCTCTATGAAGCCATTGTAACAGAATGATCGTTCCTGGATGAATCAGAAGGTACATTCGCTGCCTCAATTAAAGGGAAACATTTCTTAAAATGTAAAGAATTGAAGTTCTCTCTTCAGTGTTTGCTGTTTTCAATTTCACACAAATTAATGAATGCAAGGAATAATTGTTTACTTCTAAGCTGTAATTGATTGTAATTTTTATTTTAAGTAATATTTCAGAAATAAACATTAATGGATTAAGCATAAAACTGCAACAAAATACACCCAATAACAAAATGACATAACTTGTACTTGACAGTTTCCCAAGTAAATTCCATCGGCTGTGCATCTTTCCTATTCCTTAAACCAGTTTTATCAGTCAAGTCTATTTTCCCCCCAGTCCACATATACTTTTTACAAACTGAAGTACTGTGCAACAATGTATATATTTCTGGTGAAGAAAACTGCTTTCACAAAATGTGAAGACATTTCAGCCATTCCGCAATTTTTTTTTACATTTTGGGTTTTGCTTGTTTCACAAAATCTACATGTACATCATCATCGAACTTGTTGTATACATTATGCATTTGCTGTTAAAAGGATTGATGATATGCTTAAATTCTTGCCTAAAAGAATGTATTACAAAAGTGAAAAGGACAAGTTTTCTAAGAACAAGGAGTTCCACGCCCCCTTAAACACTTCCTCCTTTTTAGTGGCAGGAGCTAATAGTGGCCGAGGAAATATCAGAAAAGAAGGAGAAAAGATAGCTAAGGATTGCCGCAGTGTTAAGGAAAGGTGCTTTGGTGGCACAGAAAAAACTCAGCTGAGCATGAAAGAGAAAAAACTGGCTTGCAAGTCTAGTGCTACAAAGTTCTTACAAACAGCACAACAGAGGCACACAAAATTGATGTGAAAAGTTAGCCTCTCTCCTATTCATTATTAATTGGCAGGTGGGGGGGCGGTGCAGCCAGAAGGGGAAATGGTCACTTTGGTGAAAAACTGGTCACTGAACTACTGAAATGTCACTCAAATAAGGATCCCTTTGGTAAGTTTTCTGTCCAGCCCTCTGCCCAACATATACAAGTCTTTTTTTTTTCCTCAACAGGACTTCCACGTAGACACAACAGTAGTGAAAGATCAGATTGTCGATTGTCCCGGTGACGATATCAGTATAAAACAGAAATTCTAGGAGGAGGCTTCAGCTTCATGCGGCACTTGTTCTTTACCATATGCAGGGGAATTTCCACTTCCTTTGGTTTCACAGAAGCACTCGCATCCCGCACCTAGAAGAATTGAAGTTCAGAGCTAACTACAAGATAAGAGTCGTTTGTCTGCAGCAGAGTCTAGAACGTGACCAAAGGGTCTAGACCAAAGAGTCTAGAACATGCCTTGCACAAATCATCCTCAGGATTACCTACCATCATTCCAAGAATGGACATGTTGATTAGTAATCTTTCTGCAGCCCAAACACTGGTTGTTGTGAGTCTTTTATTAGGAAGTGGGACAGGCACATGAGGTCTCACAACAAGTAATAAATATAAACAGGAGCTCCCTGCACAGTTTTTTTTTTTAGTACGTGGGCATAAAACTACCCATAGATCTCACTCAGATTCCTGGTAACTGTTCACTTTTATTATTTGCCTTTTTGCAAAGCAGCTCTATGAAGCCATTGTAACAGAATGATCGTTCCTGGATGAATCAGAAGGTACATTCGCTGCCTCAATTAAAGGGAAACATTTCTTAAAATGTAAAGAATTGAAGTTCTCTCTTCAGTGTTTGCTGTTTTCAATTTCACCCAAATTAATGAATGCAAGGAATAATTGTTTACTTCTAAGCTGTAATTGATTGTAATTTTTATTTTAAGTAATATTTCAGAAATAAACATTAATGGATTAAGCATAAAACTGCAACAAAATACACCCAATAACAAAATGACATAACTTGTACTTGACAGTTTCCCAAGTAAATTCCATCGGCTGTGCATCTTTCCTATTCCTTAAATCAGTTTTATCAGTCAAGTCTGTTTTTCCCCCAGTCCATATATACTTTTTACAAACTGAAGTACTGTGCAACAAGGTATATATTTCTGGTGAAGAAAACTACTTTCACAAAATGTGAAGACATTTCAGCCATTCTGCAGTTTTTTTTTAACATTTTGGTTTTTGCTTGTTTTACAAAATCTACATGTACATCATCATCATCAAACTTGTAAACATCATGCATTTGCTGTTAAAAGGATTGATGAAATGCTTAAATTCTTGTCTAAAAGAATGTATTACAAAAGTGAAAAGGACAAGTTTTCTAAGAACAAGTTCTACGTCCCCTTAAACACTTCCTCCTTTTTAGTGGCAGGAGCTAATAGTGGCCGAGGAAATATCAGAAAAGAAGGAGAAAAGATAGCTAAGGATTGCCGCAGTGTTAAGGAAAGGTGCTTTGGTGGCACAGAAAAAACTCAGCTGAGCATGAAAGAGAAAAAACTGGCTTGCAAGTCTAGTGCTACAAAGTTCTTACAAACAGCACAACAGAGGCACACAAAATTGATGTGAAAAGTTAGCCTCTCTCCTATTCATTATTAATTGGCAGGTGGGGGGGCGGTGCAGCCAGAAGGGGAAATGGTCACTTTGGTGAAAAACTGGTCACTGAACTACTGAAATGTCACTCAAATAAGGATCCCTTTGGTAAGTTTTCTGTCCAGCCCTCTGCCCAACATATACAAGTCTTTTTTTTTCCTTAACAGGACTTCCATGTAGACACAACAGTAGTGAAAGATCAGATTGTCGATTGTCCCGGTGACGATATCAGTATAAAACAGAAATTCTAGGAGGAGGCTTCAGCTTCATGCGGCACTTGTTCTTTACCATATGCAGGGGAATTTCCACTTCCTTTGGTTTCACAGAAGCACTCGCATCCCGCACCTAGAAGAATTGAAGTTCAGAGCTAACTACAAGATAAGAGTCGTTTGTCTGCAGCAGAGTCTAGAACGTGACCAAAGGGTCTAGACCAAAGAGTCTAGAACATGCCTTGCACAAATCATCCTCAGGATTACCTACCATCTTTCCAAGAGTAACTTTTGTAGATCCCTCCTCTTTCAAAATGCAAAACCGCACAATGAGGTTCAATTAGCTTGCATTTATCCCTTGTTACTTTTACTTTTCCTTCTCCTCCTTCGTTCTTGTGTTCCCACCAACTGTCCAAACATATGACTTTCCCCTTATATCTCAACAACAAAAAGATTTACTTTCTTTTAAAAAATGAAAACTGGAAATTCAGATAACCTGATAGGCATATTGCTATATCATTATTATAGCATAAGAGTAAAAGGTTGCTGAACTCGAAAGCCAGTCGAATCCGACTCTAGGGTTGCGGTGCTCATCTCCGTTTCAAAGCCGAAGAGCCAGCGCTGTCCGAAGACGTTTCCGTGGTCATGTGGCCGGCATGACTAAACACCAAGGCGCACGGAACGCTGTTACCTTCCCACCGAAGTGGTCCCTATTTATCTACTTGCAATTTCTTGCTTTCGAACTGCTAGGTTGGCAGGAGCTGGAACTAGAGACAGGAGCTCACCCTGTCTTGCGGCACCCGGGTCTTGAACCGCTGAACTACTGACCTTCCACAGCCTGCAGTTCAGCGTCTTAACCACTTGAGCCACCGCAGCATAAGAGTACTCAATTGCTGAATTCTTGGGAAAAGCAACCCTGAGCAGGCTCCTGGTGTTGTACAAGATGAGTAGGGATATACTGCAGGGCACTGGGAAAAGGAAAAACCCTACCAGTATGAAAGCACCCACTACCCCTGCACTGTGTCTTCAGCCACAGTGCCAGTGGGGAAACTACATAATCTCTGCGTGGAAAACACCATAGATTGTAAACTCCTCAGGGCAAGGACCTCTCCTTTGCTAGTGTTACTCGATAGGCAGCCATATCTGCCTATGTAAATAAACAGCAATCTATGTTCAGCTATTCAGATTTTTTCAGGTTTTATAGTTTTGTTCATCTGTTCACAAGGAGGCAGAAAGGGGGGGGGGAATCTAACAAACTCAAGTTGCCATCAGAGTATCAACCATGCCTATCAAACCAATGCAGCATCAGAGCATGATTAAAGCTCACTGCCTTGCATTCTCCCAGGACTGGTTCCTGCTCCGGTAAATAATAAGACGGTTGCGTTAAAAAAAGGGAGGGGAGGAATCCATGAAATGAATTTTGTTGTCCTTTAAACATGTCAAATAACTTTGTTGGACGTGTCTCCCACAGCTGCCTTCCATGAAACGAACAGTCTTGCTCTGGGGAAGGAATTTTTCCTCCAGACGCAGAAGAAGATTCCTCAGCAAAAGAGAGTCATCAAATCCAACCCTTTATTGCTATCTGCCAAACATTCAGTTCATTTAAATTCAGAAATATCCCCCCCCCAACTATTTTGCAAAAAGCAGACATCAGTATGGATCCAAACTATACGTTTTGTGGATGGGAGGGGGGATTTGTGCCAATTCTCCACTATTGCAGCTGGTCACCCCCCCAAGCTATTCTTGGGAGCCCCCCGTCCCCCAGGAGTAGCATTGGGGGTATTTGGGGCTGCAATAGGAAGGGAGAGACAGGGGATTGATGCTCTACAGACAGAAAACTTGCTGCTCCTGGAAATGTTAGGCAAGATCTGAGCCATTAAGTTTCCATCTTTCTGATCATGCTCATTTCTAAATACCCTGGCTGTATTAAAATGGGGTATCTGAAGCCACATTACATAAGAACATAAGAGACGCCAATGTTGGATCAGGCCAAAGGTGCCATCAGGAGGTCCACCAGTGGGTCCAGGACATTAGAAGCCCTCCCACTGTTGACCCCCCCAAGCACCAAGAAGACAGAGCATCACTTGCCCCAGAGTCCCTATCTATACCTTGTGGCTAATAGCCACTGATGGACCTCTGCTCCATATGCTTATCTAATTCCCTTTTAAAGCCGTCCATGCTTGTAGCCGCCACCACTTCCTGTGGCAGTGAATTCCATGTGTTAATCACTCTTTGGGTGAAGAAGTACTTCCTTTTATCCGTTCTAACCCGACCGCTCAGCAATTTCATTTGGTGCCCACGAGTTCTTGTATTGTGAGAAAGGGAGAAAAGTACCTCTTTCTCTACCTGCTCTGTCCCATGCATAATCTTATAAACCTCAATCATGTCACCCCTCAGTCGTCGTTTCTCCAAGCTAAAGAGCCCTAAGCACTTTAACCTTTCCTCATAGGGAAAGTGTTCCAACCCTTTTATCATTCGAGTTGCCCTTTTCTGCACTTCTTCCAATGCTAGAATATCCTTTTTAAGGTGTGGTGACCAGAACTGCACACAGTATTCCAAATGAGGTTGCACCATTTATTTATATAGGGGCATTATATTGGCTGATCTGTTTTCAGTTCCCTTCCTAATAATCCCCAGCATAGCATTGGCCTTCTTTATTGCAGTCACACTGTCTCGACATTTTCAGTGAGTTATCTACTACAACGCCAAGATCTCTCTCTTGATCAGTCTCTGCCAGTTCAGACCCCATCAATGTGTATTTATATTTAGGATTTTTGGCTCCAATGTGCATCACCTTGCACTTGGCCACATTGAACCCCATTTGCCATGTTGACACCCACTCGCCCATCCTTGACAGATCCCCTTGGAGTGCCTCACAATCCTCACTGGTTTTCACCACCCTGAACAACTTTGTATCATCCGCAAATTTAGCCACTTCACTGCTTACTCCCAACTCCAAATCATTAATGAACAAGTTAAAAAGCAGTGGACCAAGTACTGATCCCTGCGGTACCCCACTGCTTACCACCCTCCACTGAGAAAATTGCCCACCTACACTCACTCTCTGTTTTCTATGAACTAGCCAGTTTTTGATCCATAAAAGGACTTGTCCTTCTATCCCATGATTTTTGAGCTTACTTAGGAGCCTTTGATGAGGAACTTTATCAAAAGCTTTCTGCAGGAATGGAGGCTGATTTTAAGGAAAGACTACATATTTTTGTAAGGAGATCCACAAGTTCACATTTGAGTTCTTTCAGAACTCTGAGATGTATGCCATCTGGGCCTGGTGATTTCTCAGTTTTTAAGTTGTCTATCAGTTTTAGGACCTCCTCTCTCGCCACCTCAATCTGACTTAGATTGCAAGATGACACATTGCAAGATCTCTTTGAGACCATTCAAAATGCTGCTGTTATTTTCTTGCAAGAATGTCAGATGAGCAACGGGTCATCTGTGTACTTTGACAGGACATTCCTTTTTCTTAATTTGTAATTTCAGAGCATCCGCTGTCAAGGGATGCTCCTCTCTCATCACCTACTTTTGCTCCTCTCTCATCACCTTTTGAAGATTTTGCTTTACTCTTGACATGTTGACCCAATACAGAGCTCAGAAATGTCAACAGGGTTGCCAGTTTTGTCTTAGATAATTCCTGGAGATTTGGGAACGATGGCCAGGGAGGGTGGAGCTGGGGGGAGGGGTCGCCAGGAATGTGGTATAAGACTTGTGTTTCTCCTAAATTCTTTGGTATACCATAGAGTTCACTCTTCAAAGATGCCATTTTCTCTAGGGGAAATGATCTCTCTAATGCAATTTTTGAGAACCTTCTTATTGTTAAGAAAGCCTTGGGGGGGGGGGACCACCCAAAACAGACCCAAGCACAGCTCATCATGTTCTTTTTTAGCCTTACCCTTTCCACCTCACGGAAGACACGCAGGAAGTTCTCTCTCAAAATACCTCGCACTTCCTCCTCATTCCAGCCTTTGTCCAGCAGTTTTTGGATCAATGTTGGGTATTTGGAAATATCCTCCAGTCCTTCAGAGGGTCTGTTAGTAAGGAAATCAGAGAATGATTCGCCACAAGTCTCATCCCATTTGTCCTGTAGTTGTAGAGAGGGAGGCTACCATGAGGCTCCAGAGCAAAGGCTAAATGAGGGTCAATTCACACGTTACAAAGTCAACTTAGTAATTTGTTAGCTGATGCAGTCTGGGAGTTCCATGTTCAGACTGTAGTTCCCAGTTCTTCATAGGCTCATTTGAGAAATGTATATGTACATAGAAGTTTTTGTTGGAAGGTTACTGGTTCTGGTGGTCCAGATCCTTCTTTAGTTAGTTAGCAGAGTGCACAAGGCTTTAACACCAGTAGTGCTTAGTCCCATACCTGCCACGTGCTTGCAAGTTTACAAAGTCACACAGAGCCATGTTTCCGTTTAAATGAAACTAATAACTACTTTATTCTAGAAATACAGACTTGTTAGTGCAGAGTAGAGAAGTAGAGACAGTTCCTAGGCTAGCTAGCTAGCAGATGGATGCACATGCTGAGAGGAGCATCCTGCATCTCAATCTTGTGCGCATGGAAGAGAGAGAGAAGAGAGAGGAGATGGAAGGAAGTTCCCTTTCCCTAAGGGGTCTTGATCTACACTTCAAAGGGAGTCTGTGACAGTAAACAGGAAGATGCTTAGTGTTTGCCTATCTGCCTGCAACTCTCTGTGGTACTTCCAGTAGCTTCCCCACAGCAGATATCCAAAGCCATTTCGGAGCAGAAAAGGGGGGGGGGGCTTATGCTCCTTTTTCTCCCGTGCCAATATTCTGATCCAAACTGAGCCTGCACACCCATGGAATCTGAGCACAAAACTCCCAGAAAACATCTGATCGACAGGACCTGCAACAGCCTCATGAGGGACACATGGATTTTGTCAGGGCTTTTTTTGTAGAAAGAGCCCAGCAGGAACTAATTAGCATAATAGGCCACACCCAACAGCATAAACTCATTAGCATATTAGGCCATACCCTCTGATGCCACATTTCATTAGCATATTAGCTCACACCCCCATGCCTTCCCTTGGCTGCGGGGAGCCCAGGCAAGCTGGCCTTTGGACAGGCTGGGGAAGGCACAGGGAGGGCTCCCCTGGCCTGCTCGCCTCAGAATGGCCGGGGGGGGGGAGTTGCTCTCCAGGCCTTCCCTCTGTAGCCACACACTCAGAGGTTTTGGCTGTGGTGGGCGTGGCCAACTCTGCAGCCAGCCGGAACTCCGTTCCTGTGCATGCCCAAAAATAGCCCTGGATTTTGTAATGTGTGAATCAATCAGCCCTCTGAAGCCACAGGGGTGGGGAGATGACAACTTACTTCTAGAGACAGATCCCTTCTACACTGCATGACTCTAGAATTTTTAGTGTCATCACTACTTATCTTGTTCCATGGGGCACACAAGAGCTGCAGAAGTTCTTCCAGCACCTCAGGGGCCATTTGGCTCAGATCCTTCCTCAACAATGGTTCTGGGTGCTGCCCCCTCACCAGCTGTCTCATCCTGCACTGTTGCCAGTTTGCAGGAGAAAGCGGGGGGGGGGGGGTGGGACAAATGCTTATTAGAGACAGATCCCTTCTACACTGCATGACTCTAATATTTTTAGTGTCATCACTACTTGTCTTGTTCCATGGGGCACGCAAGAGCTGCAGACGTTCTTCCAGAACCTCAGGGGCCATTTGACTCCGATCCTTCCTCAACAATGGTTGTGGGTGCTGCCCCCTCACCAGCTGTCTCATCCTGCACTGTTGCCAGTTTGCAGGAGAAAGCGGTGTGTGTGTGTGTGAACCATTGCTTATTGTTGGCACTGCTGAGGTGAGTGGCCGCTGAAGTCCTGTCTTGTAGAGGCTACTCCACTGGATTTTCTTCAGGACTGTTTTCAGTCCCCAGTTCAGTCATGGGTTTGACCCACCCATGTACCCACATTCACTGCCATTAAAGCAGTTATTTGAGGAAGAAACTGTGTTGGCAAGAGAAGGCCAAGAAAGGGGGTGGGATTAGAAGAGTGGAGTCCATTTTTTTCCAGAGGACTTTTTGCCAATTACTGCCCAGTGTCTAGTCTACCTTTTCCAGGGAAGGTAATTGAATGAGCAGTGGCCAAGCAGCTCCAGGTTTTTCTGGATGAGGCGTCTACCTTGGGCCCTTTTCAATTGAGCTTCAGGCCTGGCTTTGGGACAGAGACTGCACCGGTTGCTTTGGTTGATGATCTCCATTTACATCTGGGAAAAAGGCATGCTGGCCTTGTTGACCTTTTTGGATCTATCAGTGGCCTTTGATACAGTTGGCCATTTGATACAGTTGACCAATCTTGCCAAGATCATCTGGAGATTTGGAGGTGGGTGCCATTGATCTGCTGATGACATTCAGCTCTTCCTCCTGTCAGATAAGCAGCTGGCAGCAGGGCTCTTGGCACTATCCCCGTCCCTGGATATGGTAGCCCATTGGTTAAGGGGGAGCTGGCTGAAGTTGAATCCATCCAAGATGGAGGTCATGTGGCTGGGAAAGACTTAGATGCTAGCTGGAGGATTACTCCCGAGACTCAATGGTGTCCAGTTGACAGCTGTAGACTCTGTAAAGAGCCTCGGGTGTGGTTGGATTCTGCACTCAAGTGTCCATGGTAGCATGGTCAGCGTCTTTTCACCTATGCCAGGCCTGAAAGCTGGCTCCTTATTTGTCTGGGTCAGATCTTGCCACATTGATCCATGCAGCAGTCACCTCCAGATTGGACTACTACAATTTGCTCTATGTAGGGCTACTCTTAAAAAACACCTCAGAAACTGCAGGTGGTCCAGCATGCAGCTGCCAGGTTGCTGACTGGAACATCATGGTCAACTCATATTACTCCAGTTCTGCAGCAGCTGCAATGGGTACCAATTAGTCTCCAGATCCAATTCAAGGTGTTGGTGCTAACCATTAAAGTCCTTAAAAGTCTGGGACTCCTATACCTTGGGACCGCCTCTCCCATTACAACCCCCAGGCTCCCTTCCGTCATTGGTCAGAGGCCTCCTGCAGGTGCCTGGCCCCAGGATGGCTCAGTTAGCTGTCACCAGGAGAAGGGCCTGCTCAGTTGTGGCCCCGACCCTGTAGAATGCCAGACTCGTTCAGTTTCCACAGGGCATGCAAAGCTGCATCGCTTAGGTTGGCTTTTGGAGGGTAACCACATGTTTGGGCTGTATTAATGGTGGTATGGTAATAGCCATGTATTTTAATATTTTAATGTTCATATTTTATATTTATTTGTTTTTATGTTGTTTTTACATTGGTTTTAATGTTGTAAGTCACCATGAGAGCCTTAAGGTGAGTGTGGGGGGGAAATCTAATAAATAAATAAATGAGTTTCCCAGTTTGGGGGGGAACGGAAATTTTAATAAAACACTGGGGGGGGGATCTTCTGATTAAATGTTTTCTCTCTTAAAACGAGGAGTAAAAAAGGCAAGGTTTAAAAATATTACTTTAGTTGCCCTTCGTTCTGCCAAAACGTTTGCTAATGACTCTGTGTGCCATTCTACAGTGTTTGATAATTACCATTGGGATGGCAATTACCGACCCTCTTGTCTGGTTCAGATTCCTCAATCTGCTGCCGCATGAGAAGGAAATTGGTCTGTGTTTGGGAATATACACAAATCCAGGCGCGTGCTAACATTTTAAAGAGCACTGGAATTTGTTTCAGCGTGTGCAGTCCTTTAAAGTTGAGGAAGATAAAAATAGAAATGCAGAACTGGATGTTAATGATCTGTTAGAAACTGATTCTGGCTAAGGAAAGAAACTTACTTTTAAAGCGTGCATCGTCTTTCACACATTTGTTGGTTTTAAATTCACAGTTGTTTTGAGCCAAACTATTGTTAAAAAGTGACACTTGTAAGGGGGTTGGGGTCCTGGCCCTCCCTTCCTTTCCCTTATCACAGAAGAATCAGGGGTTTTGGTAACAGCTGCTTCCTCCTCCTTTCTCTGATCCTTTCTGCACAGCCTGGAGAGGGTAGCCAGAGAACTCTTCACTGGTCTCCTCCCAGATCCTTTTAAGGTCAGTGCTACAAGTTACATGTACCCCCTTGCTGCCTCTTTAAAGAGCCAGTTTGGTGGAGTGGTTAAGAGCATGGACTCTAATCTGGGAGAACTGGGTTTGATTCGCCACTCCTCCACATGCAGCTGCTGGTGTGACCTTGGGTCAGTCACAAGGGCAGTTCTTGAAAGAGCTCTCTCAGCCCTACCTACCTCAAAGGGTGTCTATTGTGGGGAGGGGGAGGGAAAGGGTTTGTAAGCCACTCTGAGACTCCTTTGGGTAGAGAAGGGCAAGGTATAAATCCAGTCTCTTCTTCTTCTTCCCTACCTCTTGTGAGGAAGATGAAAGTTGGGGAGTTAACTTGGTGGCCAGTGCTGCTGCCCCCCCCCCCAGGATCCGCCTAGCTAAGCCCTCCTGGAAATTGCCAGTTGGCTGGAAGGTGGGTGGTAGCCTGTGTTCCCTCTAAGCTGTGGAGTCCTGTGAGCAAAAATTCTACTTCGTGAGCTGCTGTCATTAAAGTTGTGAGGGAGCGATTTGGCTGCTGCATAAATTCGTTTGCTCTGGAGCTAAGACAAAAATATGCGAGCTGGGGGCTAAAAAACTGTGACCTAGCTCACAGTAACTCAGCTTAGAGGGAACACTGGTGGTAGCTCTTTAAAGGGGCAGAGTCCTGTGGTGATCATTCCCTCACCCCATGATCATTCTCCGTCTTGGACCCTTCCACCTGCACACACTTACTGTAACTACTATTTTTACCCACACCAGATCTCATATAAGGTCAATGAGCAAAGAAATGAAGAACAATTCTAAATCACTACTGACTGAAGCACTCCATCGAAGCTACCACTAAGTCCTATATTTTCTGAGCCCGCAACATTCCGGATGTAGTCCAGATTTTCTAAGGAACAAAACAGAATGAATGAATACATGGCAGAGAAAGGGTATCATGATTCAGAAAGACTGACATTTATGTAGGGTAAGCTGGCATGGTATCTAAGCCCAGAAGGTAGAGAGAAATAGAGATTAAATCAATATATTGTTTTGCCTGGCACATTTATTACCAGCAGTGTTATGGGAGCCACAGCAATATGGTTGCTCTCATGCCACTCCTGGTAACATCTGAAGGAGGTCAAAGATGTGGGCCCAGCTTAGAATGTAGTTGTTGTGATGTCACATCCCCACCAAGATTCTCCCTCCCCCCAAAAAAATTCTGCCAGGCACTGCCCCCAAATCTCCAGGAGTTTCCTGCACAATCATCAGACAGAAGCCTGTATCCAACTGCATGGTACAAAGCTGAACTATAGGTATCCATAAGTGCCTGATCCTGCTCTCTCTTTCCCAGCACTGGAGAAATGTACAGAGCAGCTACAAACCTATTATAGTAGCAATATCCACAGTTCTGCCTCCACAGCTTTCTGGCGTGGCATGAAACGTGACCATCACAATTCCATTGTTTTGTTTCTGCAAGGAGAAGGACAAAAGGAGTAGCTCCTGAACTAAGCGGAGATCGCACCACGTAACTGTCGTTGCTGTTACAGTTCTTAGCAGCTACTCAGTCGGACTTTACATTAACGTGTCCCAAGCTGGACCTCTTGCATTTCAGCGCCTTTTGATCCAAGTGGCTGAGTGGCCAATGAACACCGGGGCCACAGCATCCTCCCTCTTGACTCAAGGGTATGTGCAATAGGGAGAGAGGGTGTCAGTCACGTGGGATCCTTGGGCGTAGCCCACTGTATTTAACCTTTTTAAATGTTTTATTGTGCTTTTATTGCACTGTGTGCCTTTATTGTGGAACTACGGTGCTGCATTGCACCCGTATATTGTAAGCCGCCCTGAGCCGGCGTGCGGGGAGGGCGGGGTATAAATAAAATAAAATAAATAAATAAGTGTCTACAATTCATATACCTATACATATCTTCCAGCTGAGGACACACTTCATGAATCTGATGAAGGAGACTCTAATCTAATCCACAAAACTTCTGCCATGATAACTGTGCAACCCGGTGCAGAGTTACTCTGGTCTTAACCCACTGAAATGACTGGGCTTGCACTGGAATGACAGAATAAAACAGAAGTCAGGCATAGGGGTGCCAGCCTCAAGGTGGGGACCTGATGATCCCCTGGAATTACAGCTCATCTCCAGACTACAGAGATCAGTTCCCCTGGAGAGTGGACTTTATGGTCTTGTACCCACTGAGGCCCCTGTCCTCATCAGCCTCCATCTCCAAATACCCAGGGGTTTCCCAGCCTGGATCTAGCAACCCTAACCCCCCCCATCCGCCCCCCCCAGTGGCCAGGGGACACTTGGCAACCCTAGTCCTGTGGCATCTTAAAGACTAACAATATTTACTGCAGCCTGAGCTGGAATGGGTACTGTTAGTCTTTAAGGTTCCGTGCACCTTGTGTTTAGTCATGCCGGCCACATGACCACGGAAATGTCCTCGGACAGCGCTGGCTCTTCGGCTTTGAAACGGAGATGAGCACCGCAACCCTAGAGTCAGATTCGACTGGCTTTCGAGCAAGGGAACCTTTACCTTTAAGGTGCCATTGGACTTTTGTTTTATTTTGCTACAGTAGGCTAACACAGCTATGCCTCTGGAATTATCACCAGAGTAACTGTGCAGGATTGCACTGACAGCTTTTCTGTTTTGCTGCAACAAAATAACATGGCTAATACTCTGGAATTTGTCAAATATAATAGGCTGTTGTGTGCCTGGTGTTAAATACTGAATAGCATTATATGCAATTATCACACTGTCACATAGTGAATATGGGACTCAAACGTCACGAGGTGTCAAAATATGTTTAGCCGATATTTGAATATTCAGAGTACGTTCAAGAGCAAATTTCATAGATAAGAATTATTTAGGAGCAAGTTTCAGCTCTCAAATGATGTTGACTCCAGTGTTTAGAAAAGGCTGTTTACATCCGGGCAGGGAAGGCACATCAACAGGAACACTGCAGCCAGCATCACCATTTTAGCTGCGCTTTTGTTTGCTTTTCCTGCCTCGGGTATATTATATTTTGGGTGTGGTCATGAGGCATGAGATGAAGACCAAGAGCAAAAGGGCCCTTAGCCTTGGCTCTCTTAGCCTGTGGCTTGCACCAGGTCAGGCAGGGTTGCCAGGTCCCTTGGAGATGCCGGTGGGGGGATGGGGGGATGTTCTGGGAGCCAGAAGTGTCCCCCTCGATGTGCCGGCATCACCAGAAGTGACATTGCATGCCATGCCTATGTCACCCAGAAGTGATATAGGCACGTCAGTGACGTCAGGGTCGATACTCTAGTTTTTGGGCAAAACTCTATGGTAAAATCGGCCTCAAACCATAGAGTTTTGCCCAAAAACCAAAGCATACCCCTCAACATCCCTTATGTGCCTACACTTCCAGATGACGTAGGCATGGCACGCAGTGTTGCTGTTGGGAGAGGATTTCCTCCTGCTGGCCAATTGGTCGGTGGCGGGCAGGAGGCCAAAAAAACTGGGGGAACCCCTGCCAAAGTGGGAGACCTGGCAACCCTAGTTGCCAGCTCTGGTTTGAAAATCTCTGTATTTATTTCTTGTAAGCCATTATGAGTCCTGTTATGGAGAAAAGTAGCCAAGAAATATACTGACTCTGGGCACTGTTGGAATTGGTCCAAAGAGGGACCATTTCCTCCCACTGAATTCACAATGGAAGAGGGGACTTTATAGCCTAGCCCTCTGTTGTGATCCTCTTTTGCACAGTTTCTCATAGGTTAGAAAGATAAACAAGACCCACCAGACGCTGCAAAATATCATCAGGAATGTTTCTTGAGTGTTGGCAAACCGTAAGGGCTAACGAATGGGTGAAAATGACTGGTGCTTTGGAGATTCCAAGGACTTTCATGGCAGTTGCCTGAGAGGCGTGCGATAAATCTATCATCATTCCCAGGCGATTCATCTCTTTCACCACTTTCTAGCACAACAAGGACAGATAAGAACATAAGAGTTCCACTGAAGCAGATCAGTCTAGCATCTTGTTTCACACTGCAGTCAGCCAGTTGCCCTGGAGGGCCAACGAACAGGACACAGATGTCAAGGCCATCCCCTGACATTGCCTTTTAGTACTGGGATTCAGAGGTTTACTGCCTCTGAATTTGGAGGGTCCATTTAGGAACCATTGCTGGACCACTCTTCCATGAATCTGTCTAATCCTTTGAGCACCATCCATGCCCGTGGTCATCACTGCACCCCCTGGCATGAATTCCACAATTTAATAATCCATTGAGTAAAGAAGTATTTTGCTTTATCCCATCCTGAATCTATTGCCCATCAAAAAGGGAGGTGGTGGGCTCTCCTTCTTTGGAGGTTTTCAAACAGAGGCTAGATGGCCATCTGACAACAATGATGATTGTGTGAACTTAGGCAGATCATGAGAGGGTGGGCAGGAAGGGCTGCATCAGTACTTAGTTCTTGTGGCCCTTTCTCACACACCCAGGGAAACGCTGAGTGCCACTTTGGGGTCAGGAAGCAATTTTTCTCCAGGCCAGTTTGGCCGGAGATCCTGGAGGGTTTTTTGTTTTTGTCATCTTCTGAATGTGGAACAGCAGTCACTGGGGGTGTGTGGGGGGGAGGTATTTGTGAATTTCCTGCATTGTGCAGGGGGTTGGACTAGATGGCCCTGGAGGTCCCTTCCAACTCTATGATTCTATTTACGTAACGGGCCACCTCTCCACACACATTCTACCAGATGGCCTCATCAGTTTTGTTCCTTTGGCCAAACGTAAGGCTTAACATGCCTTCCATTAAAACACCTTCTCAGGTATGGATGTTGTCCTTTTCAACTTGCAGACTGGAAGTCGTGGGAAGGGGAGCGGTGGGGAGGAGGGCAGAGCAGCAGAGCAGGAGGCCCCAGTGACAGGGAGGGGCCGGGCAAGCAGAGTGGCCGGGGAGGTGGCAGCGGGTGAGCAGAGTGGCAGGGAAGCAGATGGCCTGGAGGTCAGAGTCTGAAGAAGGGGGGCAAAAAAGCAGAGTGGATTCCTCCTCCTCCTCCTCCTCTACACTTTCTCTCAGGACCTTCTGAGGGAGGAGTGGGGGATGAGACCAAAGGTGAAAGAGTGAGTGAGCTCTGGGGGGAAGGATGGAACCCCACCACCAGGGCTATTTTGGGCAGGAACACACAGGAACGGAGTTCCGGCTGGCTCTTGAGTTGGCCACACCCAGCAGGAACTCATTAGCATAATAGGCCACACCCAACATCAGAAACTCATTAGGACTGGCTACATTAGGGGGGTGTGGCCTAACATGCAAAGGAGTTCCTGCTCCAAAAAAAGCCCTGGGTTTTGAAAACAAGATAGAATAAGAAGCAAAAGGTGGGTCTGGCTGGATGACCACACTTCTGGTAACATGGGGGTGCGGCCTAATATGCTAATGGGCTGTGCTGTCAAGGGTGTGGCCTAATATGCTAATGAGTTCCTGCTGGGCTTTTTCTACAAAAAGAGCCCTGCCCACCACCACCAGTCTCCTGGGTCCCTGCTTGTATAAAAAATATTTGATTGTTGCAGGAGGTTAGATTCTTTGTTTGGATGCTAATCAGAAGTGAATATGTTTAAAAGGTATATTTTTACTTACTGAGCCAAAGGAGCCCAAGCCACTAACGGCGGAATACAAGTGGTCCTCTGATTCTACTGATGACTGTGCCCTAAAAAAGAAACAGCATCCAATTATTCACACAGGCAAGATCTAAGAAGAATCATAAGGTGGACCTATTATGCATGGATGCCTATTATGTACTATGTCCTATTATGCACGGGTCAAAAAAAGTCTGGTCAGTTTCAACATCGGGTTTCCCCCCTTTACCCATTTTCATTTCTGTTCCCTTTCATTCAATGACTAAAATGCATGCACAAAACCTGAACCACGAGGATTTAAATGGAAGGCGCTTACTGGACGCTACTGTGCAGCTGCGATAGGGCGGTTGTGAGTTGTGAATTAAAAAAAAAACTTTTGGACACCACTGATCGTAGCTGCACAATAGATACACCAGAGGAAAAAGAATCGCGCATAAGGTGGGCACAGAATCCGAAGTCAAGATTAAACGCTTACTGCTCTGAAAATCTGCATTAAGGTGTGTGTGCATGATGGGCCTATGAGGACAAAACAGGAAATTTGCCACAGAAACTGTACTCATGAGGGACTAACTACTTGTCATGTTTTCCCATGTCCTTGTGATCAGAAGTGCCTTGTGAGTCCCATGCTGAGAAATCAGCTCCTAAGTGTGCTGGGACTACCTTTGGACTGGGACCCCTCCAGCTTGAAAACACTGTGACAGAAGTTCAGAATCTGCAAAGATGAGTTGTATGAGTTAGGATTTTGTAGATTCTCAAAGTACACAAGGGAAATGGGCTTTAGTCTCTCCCATGCTGTTCTTCTAACCTGAAATGGCCCTGGGGGAACTATTTGCGGCATTCAGGAAACCTAGGGGTCCTCTATTAATATATGTGGAGCCCCCAATGAGGTAGACAGTGTAGTGTCAGCTAATTCCAAAGTGCTACTGCTTTGAAGAAGAAAAAGATGAGGACTATCCACTTGGAGGAGTTACCAGGGTGTGTTGCATTCATTTGTTAGTCCCATGTATCGGACGCCCAGTTCATAATACATCCGCAGAGTCGCAAGACTGCTGTCGATGGAGTGACCCCCATGGATGCCCATCAAGCAGGCTATCTTATTGTCTGGAGTGTTCTCAATGCCTGGATTTAAAAAGTTCAAACGCAAAGTTCAAAAGATACGCTATGGCAGAATAACATGAATGCAACATCTACCTATGGAATGAATAAGGTTGCATGACAGTCATTCCCTCTTAACAAGGTCCTCGGTAGTTAACGCTCTGTGAAAGTGTTGACCAAAATCCTTAGCACCTTGCCAGCAGCAAATCTGAGAAAAGACCCAGGATTGCAGGGGGAAAGTGAAATCTAACCCCCCCCCCATAATAGAAACATCACCAGTACTTTTAAGAAGTGAATGTCCCCTGAGATCTCAGTGGCTGTTGGGGGGGTTCTTAGGCAACTACTACAGTATTGCCAGCCTTCAAACCTTGGCTTCTCTCAGTAAAAGACAGGGGGAGTGCCCTTTTCAGAGAAGTTCCCATTTCCTTTCTGACCTGGAGGGAGGACTCATTGGGGCCAGCCCCAGCAGCGACCATTGGACAACTTGTGTGTGTGTAAAGTGCCATCAAGTCACAGATGACTTATGGTGACCCCAGCAAGGGGCTTTCAAGGCAAGTGAGAAGCAGAGGTGGTTTGCCATGGCCTGCCTCTGCAGAGCTGTCCTTGGTGGTTTCCCATCCAAGTATCAATCCTGCTTAGCTTCTGAGATCAGACTAATACCATGCTGACTTCCCCCCACTGGGAAACTTACTACCATGCAATTTTCACAATTCATCCAGGTGTGGCAGTGACTACAACTGGGAGGGCAGATCCAAGAAAGGTTGGTTGTGAGTGGGAAGGAAAACTATCGGGGCTGTCAGGAGGAGAGAAGGAGGAAATAGCATGGGGAGGGTGACACAGGCCCTTGTGGGTTATCCTCAGGTCCTTGTGGGTTACCCACTTGTCAAACCATATTTCCCAGGATTCTTTGGAGAATGAATTACAACTATCTGTCCCTTATATATAAAGCCATAGTGGGGCCCAACGTTCTAATGCACACCAACAGTGTTTGGAGGCTTGAACTGTCAGTCAGAAGACGCTGGCTGGGTTGGCTGGCTGCTTTGTGTAGTCCCGCCCACGTCAGCCAATAGAGCATCTGCTCAGGAGTTGCCCGTTTGATCAGTTACTGTTTTCTTTGCTGCACTGCTGGAGGATTTTTTTTTAGCCCTCAAAAAGCCCTCCAGTGGCACGCTGGGGCAATGGCAGCTGCAAGTGGCTGACGGGGAAAATGGCACAGATGTGGATGGAACTTGCAACTTCAGACTGGGGAATTCCTGGAGATCTGGAGGTGGAACCTAAGAAGGGTGGAGTTTGAGGTGGGGAGGGACCTCAGCAGGGTACAATGCCATAGAACCAGCCCTCGGACAGTAGCCATTTTCTCCAGGGGAACTGATCTCTGTAACCTGGAGATCACCTGTCATTCCAGGAGATCTCCAGGTCCTGCCTTGAGGCTGGTAACCAATGTTCCCTCTAAGCCGTGGAGTCTTGTGAGCAAAAATTCTTCTTTGTGAGCTACTGGCATTAAAGTTGTGAGCAAGCAATTTGGCTACTACATAAATCAGTTTCCTCTAGAGCCATCCTTCCTGAGCTGAAACAAAAACGTGTGAGCTGAAGGCTAAAAAATGGTGAGCTAGCTCACACTAACTCAGCTTAGAGGGAACACTGCTGGTAACCCTAATGGAATTGTTGGAAATGGGCTCAAACACTGCGGACTGTGTTCTTTCTGAAAAGAACTAAACCAAGCTTGAGAAAGAGCATTGTACTAAACCAGGTTTGAGACAGAGCATGCTGAAGACAGAGAAAACCTAGAGAAACGATGATTAGAGGACAGCATCATATGAATGGTCCCCAAAACAACACTCCAGTTTGGAAGCTAAGACAGAGGAAAATGGCCATTTATTCATTTATTTTATTTCTCATAGTTCAACCCCGCCCTCCCAGCCGAAGCCAGCTCAGGGCGGCTTACACAAAATCAATGTACAATTGCAGTAAAAACAATTGAACCATTTTAAAACAATATTAAAACCAATTAACAATAACATAATAAGTGCTAGTATTGTTGTTATTGAATCAAAGATGGCTACCATGTCAGCTCTCTCTTTCTATAGCTGGCTCGTAGGTCTTCTGCAGCTGTCTTTCAGGTGGCTGGCACAGACTGTTAATACAAATCCCAGAGGCAACAGGGCCTCCTATCCAGAGGTCATTTCGGGGGGGATCGCGGGGGAGGCAGGAGAAGAGGGAGGGTAAGTTGCTTCCTCCCTGCCTCTCCCCACCCCTGCCTGCCTGGGGCCAGGGAGGGCCTTCGCGGGGCTTCCTTGCACTCCCGCCAGCCTTGCAGGTCCACCGCCGGGCCCCTCATGGGGCTCGGCAGTGGAGCTGCAAGGCCGGTGGCGGCGGCCGGGACCGTTGGGGGCGGGGTGTGTGGCCTTATGACACACTTCCGGTGATGTCAGGGGGTGTGGCATATGCTAATGAGTTA
>NW_015162478.1:454348-456717 GCF_001447785.1 Gekko japonicus
AGCCACCACCGAAAAAGCACTGGCCCTGGTTGTCGACAGCCTGGCCTCCTTAAGACTCAGGAGGGCCACTTGGTTCTGGGCCCCTGAACGCAGTGTTCTCTGGGAAATATGTGGAGAAAGGTGGTCCCTCAGGTATGTAGGCCCCTGACCATAAAGGGCTTTAAAGGTAAGAACCGGCACCTTGAAATGAATTCAGTATGCTATTGGCAGCCAGTGCAGTGCCTTTAGCACAGGCTGGATGTGCTCCCGGACTGGGAGTCCCATCAACAGCCTGGCCACAGCATTTTGCACCACCTGCAGCTTCTGGATTTGAGACAAGGGCAGCCCCATATAGAGAGCATTACAGTAGTCCAGTCTCAAGGTGACCATTGCATGGATCACTGTTGTCAAGTCATTGCATTCGAGGAAGGGGACCAACTGCTTGATCAGCTGAAGATGATAAAAGGCTGGTTTGACAATGGCTGCTACCTCCAGTGTGGACACCAAAGGTACCCCATTGAAGGTCGGAAGCAGGATCCCTACCCTCAAACTGCCCCGACTCGGGCAAAGGACCTTCGTCTTCGTTGAATTCAATTTCAGCTGACTCAGCCTAAGCCACAACTTGTAACTCCCAGACTAGATCTTCTGGTTTGGTGTCGGACTGACCGCCCAACAGCAGATAGAGCTGGGTGTCATCCGTATACTGGTGACATCCCTGCCCATGCCTCTGGGCAATCTGGGCAAGGGGGCGCATGTAGATGTTAAAAAGCATCACGGACAACAATGCCCCTTGAGGCACTCCACAATTCAGTGGGTGCCTCTGGGATAGTTGATTCCCCAGTGCCACCCTTTGTCCCCAACCTTGGAGAAAGGAGGCAAGCCACTACAAGGTCAATCCCTGAACCCCGATGTTGGCGAGGTGGTGGAACAGTAGCTGATGGTCGACTGTGTTGACCATGTGGAATCAGCCTTCATCTTCTCTGCAGGCACAACAAAGATGTGTGAGAAGTAGCAAATTTAATTGAGTCAGATAATAAACAACCTTTTTTCTGAGCATCTGTCTACCTAGAAATAGGCCTTTGCATCTCATTACTCTAAAAGCACCATGAATATAATGAGTGATCAGGACTGGCTACCTTGGGACGATGTCGTCATCTCAAATTCGTCATAGGTTTTGCACATCCGCTGGATGACGTCAATCTGCTCCAAGGTTAGACGTACAGCATCTTTGTTCTGAGCACCGCAGAAGGCAAACACGGACCAAAACTGGAGTGTGGGGGGAATGAAAAGTAATTTTCTGCTATTTATTTGAGAAATGTACAGCCAGACTTTCTGTAGTAAATAGCCCTCTTGGCAAGTTATGTATAAACGGAAAATAAAATCACAAGAGCTCTTCATGATTTAAAAAAAGTCTTTTAAAAGATCTCTGATATACATAAAACAACAGTAAAAGACAAGCCTAGGAGTCAACAAAAACCTAATTAAAGTGTGTGGGAAACCAATTGTTTCTTTTTAGGACATTTTAAAGCCACTTCTTCAGGAAACATACCTGAGGCACCTTACAAAATAAAACATAATAAAAGCAAAGATTAAAAATGTGAAGAAGAAGAGATTGGATTTATACCTTGCCCTTCACTACCCAAAAGAATCTCAGAGCGGCTGACAATCCCTTTCCTTTCCCCTCCCCACAACAGACACCCTGTGAGGTAGGTGGGGCTGAGAGAGCTCTCTCAAGAACTGCCCTTGAGAGAACAGTTCTGAAAGAATTTATAACTGACCCACGGCCACACCAACAACGGTATGTGGAGGAGTGGGAAATCAAAGCCGGTTCTCCAAGTTCAGAGTCCACGCTCCTAACCACGACACCAAACTGGCTCTCAATAGTTATCATTTAAAATCCAGCATGAAAAACCCACCCACAACACAAAAATGTAGACCACTGAGCAGTCTGAAATAACAATTTTCAGACTAAAAGAACACTCAAATGGCATTAAAAGATCAGCCTCTTAATTAAAAACTTGGGTGAACAGAAATGTGTTGACCTGGCACAAAGGATGCACAGACCCAGGAAGGTACCTTGTTCCAGCAGAGCTCCCACAGCTACTGGGCTAGTTTCCTTTGGGAAGGATGAAGAGGGTGAGGAGGAGACCAAGAGGGGGCTACCAACTTTTAAACCCGTCCCTTTAATATCAGTTGCTTGTTGGCAACCTCAGACTGGGAGGCAGTATTGTTGCCCACTACCAGGTGGGACCTGGAGATCCCTGGAATCACAACAGATCTCCAGACAACACAGATCTGTTCACCTAGAGGAAATGGCTGCTTTGAAGGGTGGACTCTATAGTGTGATCCTTCTCTTAGGTCCCTCCCCAAACCCCACCCCCTCCAGACTC